>NC_056584.1:29494756-29494842 GCF_018340385.1 Cyprinus carpio | reverse complement strand
TTCATACAAATCATCTGCATGATGAAATATACAGTACACTCTTAAAAATAAAGGTGCTTCAGAGGGTTCTTGAAGCAATGCCATAG
>NC_056584.1:29489813-29494544 GCF_018340385.1 Cyprinus carpio | reverse complement strand
CTCAAATTTACAATAGACCTACAGTACAATAGACTTTCTATTCACAAAACCAGACTCATGTTGTTTTAGAGCTGTGAATGATTGCAATATGTTCAGTCTATTGTTCTTGTGACTCTATAGGGCAGGGGTTTCAAACTCAGTTCCTGGAGGGCCACTGTCCTGAAGAGTTGATTAGCTGATCGAGTGTGTTGGAGCTGGTTACTTGAAACTCTGTAGGATGGCACCGGCAGGAAATGTGCTGTGGAACTGTAGCTATAGAATGCTTAAACTTATTGTTGACCGGATTAGTAGTTTTCTGCGAAACCTTGATTATATAAAAAATGTAAGTGTTAAATTAGCAATTTAAAAAGGGGGAGTCACGAAAATGCCTCTGTCATCTTCGTAGCTATTTTATTAAAGTCTTCTTTGAGGGACAAGATAAATGTATGCAACTGTGAATGTATGTTCGTGAACTGAACACAAGTATGTACTGGAAATAAATAAATAAACTGCAACACTATACATTCCATTTTGCTGTACAGTAAAGGCACCTAAAAGAATGCAAGTATTTCAATGCAAGTATCAGAGGAAAGCCCACAAATTTGATCTAAATCTCTAAAATTATCAAAAATTATATTTGAACTTAAGAAATTTTATGTAGTAAAACCATAGAAACCACAAATTGATGAAGTCCTTGCAGATAGTAGCCACAGTGAAGTAACCTTTATATTAACATTGTTGAATTGAACTAACAGACCTGTAGACCTTCCATGCAATACACTGCCTCAGATAATATTGCAGATATGACTGTGTTAGTGCTGCAGTATACCCTCATGCTCATCTCCAGATATGTTGATCATTTTATTTGGTACTCCTGAATCCTGACATTTTAGGCCTATTGGTGCACTGCTATGTATATATAGTACATCATATCTTACACATATGTAGTAGTTCATTTTTTGAATATGTATCGGTTAACTGTATTAAACTGAAATCTGATAGCTGGAAGCAATAGTTACAAAAAAGCATTTCAAGCCGGCCCATAAAGAAAAACACCCTTAGGTACCGTGTTTCTATACACATTTTCACAAAATAGATTCAGACTTATCTGAGTTCACAGAATCCCGAAAAAATATTTAAATATTCTGAGAGCAGATCTACTACAATGTAAGTAGCCTAAGAGATTAATTCCCTACTTTCATTGATTAGGCCTATAAGGGGAGTTTTCTGAGAATGCTTGAACTCGCGCTAGACTGTCCTGATGTTCTTCTTTTCTCGCTTTCTGTTGCCTCTATTATAATTTATTCGCTGTTGAATAACCTTTGAAAGGAAAGCGTTATAATTAGCTAGTAAATTATAATGTTTAATTAAATTGACATCACACTAAATAAAAAACCAGCCTTAAATAAAAAACTTTTATTACAATACACCCATTTAATATACCAACTTAACCTAAATCAATCTATAACGGATGTTACGAATAAAGTGAAAATTAGGCTAAATGAAGACTTATTGTATAAAGGCTGTGTCGAATAAAGTGAAAGTGAAAACTGAATGAAGACTGTGCGGCTGTGGCGTACCCAGAATTGTATTTTTGGGCGGGCCTGGGCAAAAGTGAGCGGGCACTATAGGCTAAATTACGGACGGAGTCCAGCAAATCCGCTAACCCCAACCGCTGCGGTGGGGTTATACGTCGCATTATTGTTAATATTTGTTTTAAACCAGGAAGGCGAGCCAATATCACACAATCAACGTGCAAACTTTTCTCAAGAGTTAGGTCTGTTCGTGATTCGTGAAACTCTCAGTCGATTCACTAGAAATCACTACGAATCTACTTCATTTGCTGAATGGCTTATGTTTTAATTTACTCCCTTAATAATTCTCTTGTGACCCGAACATAGGCTAGTGGGAAAAAAATAAAAAACATAAAAAAAGAGAGAAAGAAGAAACATAGGCTAGGCTGTCTCGGGTTTTTTTTCTCTCTCTCTCTCTCTTTCTTTCTCTCTCTTTTAAAAAGTCGGTGCGTGAAATAAAGCTTTTTCATTGATGATTGCAGTGTTCATTTTAATTATAGGCCTATAATTCATTGTATAATAAACCCGTTTTGAAAGACCATCGGCAGTTATGCGGCGACGCGCTATGATATTATTGCGGGTCAAATTAATAGCCTAATATTAATTTAATAGCCTAATACATGTATCATAATAATAATAATAATAATAATAATAATAATAATAATAATAATAATAATAATAATAATAATATGCCTAGTAGGCTAATAAGAAGAATGTAACAGGCCGTTAATTAAAAATACCAAATTAGATATAACTAAAGTGTATAAATTATTTTATTCAGAAATGTCATGTTTGTGATTTTCTTTTTTAATTTGTTAATTCGTTATTTTAAATAATTTGCCTACAAATTAGGAAACAACTATCATTTTTTATTATTTGTCTGATGATGTTTGATTAATCATATTTTATCCATCCATAACCAAGAGAAATACTAACTTTTAAGATTTGACTGTTCTACATGCAAGGTGATTTTGGCCTTTTGTCATAGACTTATTAGTGTCCCACATTAGGAACACATCTGTCCCACATTAGGAAGCTTCAGATTTTCTCAGACGACTTGCACTAAGAGCACTAATATGTCTATTATTTATTTTATGAATGTGTTATCTGCATTTTCTCTTTTGGTTTATTTAGGACACATCCTGGGTGTTTTAAAAAGGTATTAGGTGTGGATTTAATGTTTTGGCTACACATCGCAATATGTCACAAAAATATGAAATGCAAAAAATATGGCCCACATTAGGGCAATTCACTCGATGCTGATTGGCTATTTTTTTTACCAACTGAGGCACGAGAGCTTCTCCCCAGGCCTCCCCTCCCTTTCTCTGTCACCTAGCGGTTGTAATGATATCAGCAGGTTCGGCACATTCTCGATAGAAAAGCAGCGCTTTCCAACTTCAGTAACATGTTATGGTATTACAGCTGTGAAATTACAAACAAAAAATACACATTCTGAGACATTAACTGAAACGAATTGTGAATTTTATTAACTTTAAATAGTCCTCCTCTCATTTTCACCTCAAAATTTTGGGGAGGCTGTGCCTCCCCTGACGAGCCGCCACTGGTGTCGAATAAAGTGAAAATTAAATGAAGACTAATTGCATAACGGCTGTGTCGAATAAAGTGAAAGTGAAAACTTAATAAAAACTGTCGAATAAAGTTATATAGGCTACTCTTTGGCTCTTGTGAATTATCTCATCAAAGAAACTGCAGATATACGAACGATGTAAGTAAGATTCATTTCACAATGTAGACAGCTTCACTGATTATAACAGATTATAGTTAACAGATTACACTAACATTAGGCTTCCAGTGATGCGCGGGTTGATCCAAAATGAGCGGTTGCCTGCGGTTACGAGTCATCCAAAAATATTTTTAATGATATTCGGGTCGCGGTCGGTCGGGTCGTTTGAAAATAAAGATGCCAATTAAACCTTTGTAATTTATATAGTACTAGACACAATTTTGAAATACCCAGGCCTACACTTTATTGGCTGAATAACTGTAGTCAGTTAAAAACCTCATAATCATGAAAAGTTTACAATTAAGTTTTGCAACAACGCACCCAAATACAGTAACAGTAATAGCAATAATGTGCATACGAGGATTTAAGTCTTGAAGATATAAAGTAAATAAATTAGGTGTCATCAGCACAGAAACCATGATCCACTTACTATACATAATCCATTGCGATTGATTTGTTATTAAATAAACTCAAGCCTTCGGTTTACCCGCGCTCATAACATTAGCACAGAATCAGTTCAGAGTCAATCACCAAAAGAACCAGTTCGGTTCAGACGCGCTCAGTCTGCTGCACGCTGAATCAAGCATGCGCGGTATCATCTCGGTTCTCAAATCGGACGCGTCCGACAGAAACGGTTCACGGTTCAGTGTACTGGTGATCCGAAAACCGATTCAACCGGTTCAACCGGTTCTTGACTCGAGAACGAGAACCTTTCTAACCGGAACGCTGCAGTTCAGTATCCTCAGCTGTTGCGCTTCTTGTCCGGTGAGTGACTACCATTTACCATTACCATTTAAAAATAATAAATGCGCGTCCTTGAAAGCGCGCCGTTTTCTAACGTAGCCTATTTACTTTAACTTCTTAGGTAATAATATCAATGGTATGATGTTTATATGCGTCATCAGATGCGAAATTACAAAACATATACATATATTTAATTGTTTTTTTCAAAATTATCGCTAGGGACAGTTTGGCAGTCGCTGGACATTGGTAGCGGGCGTGCTAGTGCGTGCCAGGGCCAGTCGCGTTTCCACTGTCACTTCCGGGGCTTGATCGTGCCTCGTCGGGGCTTTCTCGGGGCCAACGGCCAGAGTTTTTTGGCCCGACGAAAACCTTGGGCCAAAGCGGGCCAGCGCTAGAGGAGTGGTTATGAACAAAGGCGGAGTTTCTCCGGCGAGTGGAGAGCGTCAGAGCCGCGGATCATTTCAGAAAAATAACAGCTATAACATCAACATTAAAAACTTTTTAAAATAAGCTGAGCTCAAAACTCACTTTCAGTCAGCAGCGAGTGTTTGAAACAACGCGATCTGATGTGGATTATATAATCATCAAGGCAGAGATATTTATAAGCGATGTAAAAGACTGCATGCTAAACATTAACGTTACCATAATAAACATGCTAAATGCAACCACTTGGAGAAATCAGACGTCAGC
>NC_056584.1:29489711-29489800 GCF_018340385.1 Cyprinus carpio | reverse complement strand
TAAACCTGTAATGTAAATACACATTTTATTACATTCATATATGTAATATTTAATGTGTTTAAACTAAAAAGAAAACAAAATATAATTGA
>NC_056584.1:29489148-29489387 GCF_018340385.1 Cyprinus carpio | reverse complement strand
AATGCATTTATGAATATACAAATAAGAAAGTTTAGGGGAAAAATGCATACTTTCCAACATACTTCTCAACTAAACGACCAGTAAGTGGCAGTAAGTCACTTAATGAGTGAGTCACTGATTAAGGACTTTTGTGGACAGCTGATTCCTAACATTTTTTATATTCTTCATATTCTGTGTGGTGGTCTTTTCTAATAAGTTTAAATAGATTTTTACCATTTATGGGCATTTTACCTTTATAC
>NC_056584.1:29488795-29488932 GCF_018340385.1 Cyprinus carpio | reverse complement strand
GATGTCTAAAACGTAAGTCTCTTAATAAAACTTCTAGTTTATTGAACTGTTGTAAAAAAAAATATTACATTTGTATATGGTAATCATGCCGTGAAAGAGTGCACTGTAAATGCGCACGCGCACTAGACTTCACGTTA
>NC_056584.1:29486624-29488700 GCF_018340385.1 Cyprinus carpio | reverse complement strand
GGTATAACTTAACTATATCATGTTATGAATAAACTAAACATTTAGAGTTTTTACCGACACAAACAGACTCAGCCCCAACTCGAACTCTTAATCCTTATAACTCAAACCAATTTCAACAAAGACACAAACAGAGTGAGCCTCAGCGCGAACTTGTATTCTGTATTCCTGCTAACTTATTGCAATTCTCTCTGATGACACAGTAACATACTGCAGGGAAGAAAAAAATCTTCGGTCTGTCCAATGATTGTAAACAGTCATTAGGTCTGTCACACTAAAGATATTTTAGCGGTAATGTGTCCAAAAATATTTAAGACCAATCGAATCCGAATTTTGGCGGACACCCTGTTTTTTGGCACCTTAAATTAGGAAAACGTTATTTAAGACATTTTAAGACTTTTTAAGGACCCGCGGACACCCTGATCACTTATAGTAAAACATCGATGCTTTTAACAAAGCATGCAAACAAAAGGCCGCTGTTATCATCTTCGGTTTGTGATCGCGCATGTTCCAGTCATTTATTTCTCATTAGTTTTCTGATAACTTCTCTTTGTTGGTGAAACGATTGGATTGCATGACGTTGTTCCTGAGAGGCGTGTAAAGGGCAGGTTTTAGTGAAACGCAGAGGAGCTTCTAGCCCGACGGTGGAAACGCAGTGCTATTTTGGCCCGCGCATAACTGCACGAAACTATTAGCCCCTCCAGTCCCTCCACAATCTCCCTATCCAAATAGACCAAAATTAAATAATTCAAAAAAAGTGCCGTCACCCGGATGGGAGTGAGGTTTGGGGGGTGAGTGTAACGGAGGCCAGCGAGTAGGTGCTGTGCAGGTAAACCTCACTCCCCTGATCTCAAGAGACGCACTAGTGACTGACGCTAGCGGCTGCAGTCATTTAGCCTCCTTGTTAGTGTTTCCGCCACCCATGCCAGAGACCCGGGTTCGAGGCCCACTCGGAGTGAGGACGAGCATCTCACCTGGGGTAAGGAGAAAAAGAACTGGACTGTTGCTTAGTGGTCCACAGTCCTCTTGTCAGATGAAAGTAAATTTTTCATTTTCATTTGGAAATCGAGGTCTGGAGTCTGGAGGAAGACTGGAGAGGCACAGAATCCAAAGTCTAGTGTGAAGTTTCCGAAGTCAGTGATGATTTGGGTGCCGTGACGTCTGCTGGTGTTGGTTCATTGTGTTTTATCAAGTCCAAAGTCAATGTAGCCGTCTACCAGGAGATTTTGGAGCACTTTATGCTTCCATCTGCTGACAATATTAATTGAGATGCTGATTTCATTTCGCAGCAGGACTTTAGCACCTGCCCACAGTGCCATAAACCACTTCCAAGTGGTTTGCTGACCTTGATATTACTGTGCTTGATTGGCCAGACAACTCACCTGACCTGAACCTCACAGAGAATCTATGGGGTATGGTGAAGTAACATCTGACAAACAATACAGAGGAGCTGAAAGCTGCTTTCAAAGCAACCTGGGCTTCAGTAACGCCTCAGCAGTGCCACAGGCTGATTGCCTCCATTCCACACCGCATTGAAGTAGTAATTCGTGCAAAAGGAGCCCCAACCAAGTATTGAGTGCGTATTAAATCTGCTTTGGAGATCTTGAACATTTCTGTTTTGTAAATCTTTTTTTGATTGATCTTTGAGAAAATATTCAAATTTTTCGAGATACTGATTTTTTTCCCTAAGCTATAAGTCGTAACCATCAGAATTAAAACAAAAAAACTCTTGAAATATTTCAGTTTGTGTGCAATGAATCTAGAATATAAGGAAGTTTGCTTTTTTTAATTAAATTACAAAAAATAAATGATATTCCATGATATTAAATTTTTTTTTTAGATGTACCTGTACTAGTCTTATGGCCAATAGCATCTTGAAGAAGTTGTCTTACAGGAGGTTCGCTCCAACTCTGCTGGGGTGCAGCAGGCCGTCAGCACTTAAAAAAACTAGAAACAAAACAAGCAATCTAACACAGAGCCAACAATATTTAGTATGCAGTTCCAGGTTTATTAAAAGGAAACACACTAAACCAGAGGTGAAATGCAAAAAAAAAATAAAAAATAATAATAATAATATAT
>NC_056584.1:29466172-29486094 GCF_018340385.1 Cyprinus carpio | reverse complement strand
TAATATTATTACAATACTGAAGAATATACCCCACATACAACAATAAAATATTACAATGGTAATATTATTATTATTATTATTATTTTTTTTTTACATAGCAAATGACATGTGGCCCAGTTCTGGCCCACATCTCCCACATTCTTCTGGCCCACATACCGCGTGGAATGATGGCAATGACTCAACCTGAGTCTGGCTGACAGATGTCAGCCTCAACTGGACCGGATCTGGCCACAATCCCAGAAATGGTGTGGGCAAACCACCTGGCCCCAGATGTCACCCCACACCATTTCTGAGATGTGGCCCAGATCCGTCCAGTTGTTTTGTGGCTGACTTCTTCTGGGTTAGATATGGCACACATTTACCCTTTCTACATACAAAAGCATATGTAATTCATCCAGAATAAAGAAAACACTCATATTGTCTAAACTGCTTTATTAAAATATAAAAATTAGACAAATACAGATATTTAAAAATATATCTTTGCATAGACAGAGAAATCAGAAATACAAATGCATGTATAGATATAAAACAAATACATTTACATTATTACAAAATAAAACATACAGCTAAATATTTATAAATATAGTTATACCCATTTACAAAACATTTACCAGACACTTTTATCCAAAGCGACTTACAAATGAGGACAATGGAAGCAATCAAAATCAACAAAAGAGCAATGGTGTGCAAGTTTTTTAACAAGTCTCAGTTAGCTTAATGCAGTACATGTAGCACGTCTTTTTTAATTGCATAAAAAGAAAACAGATAGTATAGAAAAAGAACAGAGCATGCTAGTTTTAGAGGCTTTTTTATTATTATTTTTTTGCTTTTGTTAATTGTATTAAAAAACACAGATATAAAACAAAAAAATTATATAATCATGTGTTATTTATTTATTTATTTATTTATTTATTTATTTATTTATTTATTTAAAGAAAACAAGCAGTTAGTAAATGAAAGACAACATATACACATGGCATGTATCAGGGGTGGACTTACCCATTAGGCAAAGGTAGGCGACTGCCTTGGGCCCCCAAAAGCCAAGGGCCCGCCTAAAATGCTTTTCATATACGAGATGCGCATTAAGTGCGGACACGTTAACGGTTGCTGTTTATGGTGTTTATTACCACGACAACCGTCTGCGTTTCCGAGTTGAACGTGGTTCTTGTGGATCCTGCTTGTAGCAAATGAAAATATTATGCATCTGAAGCTGAATGCCCGCACGAGCGCGAGGTCTGTCTTTCCCAGCGCGCACACACCTCTCTCTCTCTGGGTCTGCTCTGTTCAGTGAGCGGGTGAAAGGAGCTGCGCTTTCAGTTAAACCACAGATATGTTGCTTCTCTAATTTTACATGCAAGTATAGCCGAAATCATAGCACAGCTATTGTCTTTACACTATTATAAACCAGGATTTTTTGTGCAGATTAACACACGATTATAAATCAAGACCCTATTTACACATCAACATCTTGGAAAGGGAGAGCTGGTTAGTCTTAATGGGTCCCGTTTCTGTCCCTATTTCATATTCATCCCGTTGTCTGACAACGAAATATATCAATGAAAATCAAAATACAGAATGTGGCACAGAGTGGCAAACAAATGTAGTAATAAATAATAAATGTACATTTGGCATGTTCAGAAGAAGTGAGCTGCCCTGTCATGTGAAAATGCAAACAGGTTTGTGTAAGTAAATTGCTCAGTGCAAAGAAAGAGAAGTAATGGGAACCTAGTATTTCAATGTTTTTTTTTTTTTTCATGTACATAAACAAGTTCTTTGAAAAACATCTATGACCTATGAAACATGTCTACTCTTCATGCTCTGTTAACTATGGTTTCACTAATAATAAACATATATTACATAAAGCATCCATATTTATCCATGCCCATGTTAATTAGATAAAAAAAACTGAAGGCCCAGTTTCACAAACGGGACCAGGAATAGGCCTTAGTTAAATTAAGATATTTAAGCACTTTTTACAAAAATGCCTTAGAAGAAAATGTTTCAGGTGTGCATCTTGACACAAAACAATGATACTGACATATTTAATGATATGTCAGAGCAAGATATTTTCAGTTGAGGCAGCTCAAACATGCACTTTAGTCTGGGACTAGTTTAAGCCTTGTCTGTGAAACCATGGGGAAAGGTATTCATTTAAGGTACATTTAGAACAGTTAAAAATGTGAAATTAAGTTAGGATTATTCAGGAGTTAACTCATGACAATCATGCAATAAATCGCGATTATATATTTTAGCCCTAAGTTAAAGTGACTAAAATAAAATGTAGGCTTACGCTGGTACTGTAACTCATCAGTGGACTTTCCTCGTCAATATAGGCTATATTTTTTCACACTTTTCTCATTCTCACTAATTCAAGTTTTTATATGAATGAACCTCTGAAGGGAACTGATTGTCTTCAGAAAAGTTTCGATCACATTTTCACTTTACCTGATAAAGTATAATTTATGAGCTGAACTGCTTTGTTTACAGCCATTACGGGGGAAACCACTATATTTCTGATGTTCCAAAAGCACCTCCTACCAGCAGAGAATGAATGTGCATTTTCAGTAATCCAGTCTGCAGTTTCTGTTCAAACTAATGTGAAAATTCACCCACATAAATCCATTTTAAATAATATAATAATTTAAATTTCTGACTCATCCCTTTTCTTAAAAAAAAAAGGTTCAATTGTGATGTTTATAATTTTATAATTTATTTAGTTTTTTGTTAAAACTTGTATCTTAACGCCAAAATCAATTGCTATTTCATGGTCTACAACATTGTCACGGATGCGCCAGGTCCTTCCACACACAGTACTCATTATCCCCGATCACAATCACCGGACTTTTGATTTGCTGCACCTGTCACCCTCTCATTAGCTCTGTTCTATATAAATCAGCCACAGACACACACTCTCTGTCTGGTCTCATCTAAGCGAACTACATTGTGAGCTATTGTGAACTAAACCTGACTCTCTGTTTATTTAATAGATTTCTATCATCATCATCTTCATCTTCAGTGGAGTTTTGGATTTCGGAGTGTGTCTGTGTACCTGTGGTTTCCCTACGAGCTTCAATTTATCTGCCATTGGCTCTTAACTCTCTGCCATTTCAATAAACTGTTCCATTTAACCTTGAAACGGTCTCCGTCATCTTCTGTCCCTGACAAACATAAGTATACAAATGTAAAGGAAAGAATCCCATTATAACATTTTATTTAACAAAGATTTGATGTTAAATGGCTCGTTCAGTGAATCGCTGGCCGTTTCAGTGATCAGCCGTGAAACAGTGATTCTGTTCAAATTCCCTTTAAAATCTTAGATGATTCACTTTGAGCTAAATTGACCTGTTTCCTTTACATGTGACACAGCTCTTGCAAATTAACATTACCTTTTTTATTTGATGTCTGTCATTTCGAAGCCAAAGTAATCTCATATTACATATTTTTTTTGTTTAGTATTAATTTGCCTGACTATTGTTTTGACCCTGTAGAAACCATAATCACAAACACACACAGACACACACACTCTCTCCCACATTTTGTTGGTTCCACTGTCGGGCCAGTGCGAGCCAGGGCTTAAAACGGGCCGGGCGGGGCTAATAGCTTCGGGCCAGTAGCACGAGGCCAAAATAGCACTGCGTTTCCACCGTCGGGCTAGAAGCTCCTCTGCGTTTCACTAAAACCCGCCCTTGGTTCATTGTGTTGGTTCATTCTGTTTTATCCAGTCCAAAGTCAATGTACCCTTCTACCAGGAGATTTTGGAGCACTTTATGCTTCCATCTGCTGACAAGCTTTATGGAGATGCTGATTTCATTTTGCAGGCAGGACTTTACCACCTGCCCACAGTGCCACAACCACTTCCAAGTGGTTTGCTGACCTTGATATTACTGTGCTTGATTGGCCAGACAACTCACCTGACCTGAACCTCACAGAGAATCTATGGGGTATGGTGAAGTAACATCTGACAAACAATACAGAGGAGCTGAAAGCTGCTTTCAAAGCAACCTGGGCTTCAGTAACGCCTCAGCAGTGCCACAGGCTGATTGCCTCCATTCCACACCGCATTGAAGTAGTAATTCGTGCAAAAGGAGCCCCAACCAAGTATTGAGTGCATATTAAATCTGCTTTGGAGATCTTGAACATTTCTGTTTTGTAAATCTTTTTTTGATTGATCTTTGAGAAAATATTCTAATTTTTCGAGATACTGATTTTTGTTTTCCCTAAGCTATAAGTCGTAACCATCAGAATTAAAACAAAAAACGCTTGAAATATTTCAGTTTGTGTGCAATGAATCTAGAATATAAGGAAGTTTGCTTTTTTTAATTAAATTACAAAAAATAAATGATATTCCATGATATTCAATTTTTTTTTAGATGTACCTGTACTAGTCTTATGGCCAATAGCATCTTGAAGAAGTTGTCTTACAGGAGGTTCGCTCCAACTCTGCTGGGGTGCAGCAGGCCGTCAGCACTTAAAAAAACTAGAAACAAAACAAGCAATCTAACACAGAGCCACACATATTTAGTATGCAGTTCCAGGTTTATTAAAAGGAAACACACTAAACCAGAGGTGAAATGCAAAAAAAAAATAAAAAATAATAATAATAATATATTAAATATATACAAAAAGAAAAAAATATATATAATAATTTTATAATAATAATAATAATAATAATAAAGATAACAGATTTTTTATTTTAGGTTTACTTGTTAATTTAATATTGCTCACATGGTCACTCATGTTAGGATGTCAAAACCACCTTAAAATAACTGTAATAAATAAAAAAGGTGTATTTTCCCAAAAGCAAATAATAGATTCATGGTGATATACAGTAGGTGAAATGATGTTGTGAAAATATGTAAAAAATGTATATTAGATTATTTAATTAGCTTTTTCAGCGTTTCCTACATCTCTGTCAGCAGCTCCCTTCAGAAATGTTGAAATCTTGGACATTCCCTTGTGTTGTAGAAGGATTATTTTGTCACTCTTGAAATCGCAGAACAGTTTTATCAATATTTGTTTACCATAAAAGATCAAAACAACTTTAGTTTTCAGCCAATTTTCACGCTCCTTGATAACGTTACGTCATTGGTAAACAGAAAAGTGTATAGGTTTAGGTTAAATAAATTAAGAAATTTCCAATCATCTATTGAAAAATTACCAGCAAAACCATAACAAAACGGTAAAAAGCTCTCATCTACACATAAAGATTTGATTGAAAGCTCAAACTTTCATAAATAAAAGCACAATATAGAGTTAGCATACCTAACTATACTATACGTATTTTTATATTATATTATATTTTTTATATATTAGCTGTACAAACAGCTTGTTTTGTTGTTTACTATTGCAAACTGGTGTATCTTACCATGTTATTCTAATGTATTGTCTTAATTATGAATGTACTGGTTTGTAGTGCGAACAGTTTTACCATTTACTGCACTTTGTTCTTCTTGTTATATCCCTATAACCATGGCCATAAGTCTCACACATTTTCATACAATTGCTTGGTGGATAGAATTAGATCACTACATAAACAATTCAACATGTCATTAAATTATGACACTGCTAATTTAAAATTCATTTTGGAGTTCAATGGCCTAGTGCAAAATGCCAAGCCTGCACATAATAGTGGGACAAAGTGGCACTTTTATAGTTTAAGATTTTGTATTGTTGTTTTTACGAACACTCATATATACACAGGTGCATCTCAAAAAAAAATGAAGAAAAAAATAGATTATCGTGAAAAAAGTTCATTTTTTTGTAACTTTTTCAAATAGTGAAATTTTCATATATTCTAGATTCAATACATGTAGAGTAAAACATTTCAAAAGTTATTTTTTATTTTTTTTATTTTGATAATTAGAGCTTAATTTAATTAATGTAATTATTGCATTTAAGAACACTGAAAATTATCAAAAAAATAATAAAAAGGAGTTAAACAAATAGTATTTAATTATTTAAAATGTTTTTTTAAAAAGACCTTGTCCTCTGGTGTGACATCTTTGTCCTGTGGTGTGACAGTACAGGCGTCACACCAGAGGACATTTTCTGTCACACCAAAGGACGTTTTAGCCTTTTGTGTCAATTAATGACCTTGCTATTCCAAGCTAACCTGTCATTAGTGGTAAGCAAGACACAATTGCATAATTTTCTATGATTATGTAGTTTGACATGCACTTTTTAATTAAAAATATATAATTTAGGGGTGTCATATTAATGGACAACAAAGCGTAAAACATTTGTAGTGGTTCCAAAAAAGTTTAAAGGATATGGTGTCACACTAGAGGACATGGTTTTCAGATACAAAATGTGTCAAGTTCCTGCGTTTTCAGAAATGTATGGATGAAAAAAAATTATGCCAGAGGTATTTATTAAAATCTTTATGTCACATCACAGGACAGTTTTGAGATTTGGCTCAAAAATGTAAAAAATCAAATAACATTGCAGCTTTATAACAGGTCTTTGTAGGACAAAGAAATGTGTGTATATCTAACTAACTATCTATCTATCTATCTATATGCCAACAAACAACATGCCAGAACTCAGCCTAAAACTGGTTTGTCACACATAGGCCAGATCTGGCCCACATACATCAAACCAGAACTCAACCTAAAACCGGTTTGTCACACATGGGCCAGATCTGGCCCACATACAATATGCCAGAACTGACACTAAAACCGTCTTGTTGTGTGTGGGCCAAATCTGGCCCAAATGACCTCTGCCACTGAGAACTGCCATATTTGGCCCAGAAGAGGCCCGGAAGTGTATGCTATCAGGGTAGGCAGCAGGGGATTCCGCTTGGTCTTAAAGTCTTCCTATGTTCTTAATTCAAACAATGCTTTGGGAAAAAAATATATTTATTTGTTATTTGTATGGTCTAGGTGATCATACAGTGTATGCCTGCAAATATGGAGAAACCGATGCCTTTAATACGGGATGATTCCGTATTATACGGAACAGTAGGCAACCCTATATAAAATGCAAAAGAGAATTGACTCGGGCCCCCCTAGTGTTTGGGGCCCTGGGCTGCAGCCTATGTTGCCCATTAGGATGATGTGGCCCTGGTTATGGTGACAATCATGAGGGTAAATTGCAGCTGCAGGGAAACAGAGACTCAGGTTGAATGGCGTAGTAAGTACTGACAGCAGTGCTCTGTTGGATGGATGCCATAGGTTTCTAGAACAAGGGACATTTAGTCTGGAAAAATCAGAAATGAAGCAAAGAAGAAGGTAAATATAAAGGATTTAGGGATTTTCTTCAAATGCAATAGAAATGTGATATGAGGAAGCTGAACATAGGGAGAGGAAATAGACAATGAAGCACAAAGTAATGAGAACAGATCCCTTTCCACATAAATTTTCTTCACCATTTTGGTGTTTCTTATGGTTCTATTGTCAATCACAGCACGTCAGAGAAAACATATCAAACAAAGTAAATATTACATGATAAGCAATAGGTAAGACTGCAGAAATGTTATTCATTTTAAGGGTTTAAAGTCTTGTTTTACATTATGTATTTTTCAAAACGAGTTGGCTGCAGAAATCACACAGAACAAAATGTTATTTCATATTAAGTAATTGAGTACGCTTCATTTAATAATGCAATTGAAAACATAATGCCATTGATTTGACAACTGAATATAATAATGTTGCGATTTCAATATTAATAAGAATTCATTAGTAAGTCTGTAAAGTTGTTCATACGTAAATAATTTACGTTTTAGGTTTCAGGTTACAGCAAAATGCTGTAAATACAGTACATCAGTATTGTACGGTTTAGTGCCTGTGAAAACATAAGTAAATGTACGTTTTGTAGAACCACATTTTACGTGAAATACATACAAATTCTCATGAGATCACATTGGCATAACATCAGTACGACGTTGTCACAGTGTCTGGGTTGTGTTCCCTGGGTAACCACTAGATGTCCTCCTTCCCCACGGTGTCGGTGACTTCCTGAACTACATTCCCCACGATCCCTGTCTCCTCATTGCACTCAGCTGTCACTGCCTGGCCCCTGCCTGGACTGTTTATTCTTTGGATTGCCCCTAAATAAAGACGTACTCACATTTGAATCTCTCGCCGTGTTTCCTTGTATCCCGGACGTGACAGAAACACCCCCAAAATCAGATACACAGCTATATCTCCTCACATTTCCCCCCCACACACACAGAGCGAGAGAAAAATATTTTAGGGAACTCGCCTGGTGGTTTTCTGGGGGACCAGGGGAGGTCACCGAGGAGGGGAGGTGGTCGAGAGGAGGCTCCAGGCTCAGCATCGCTCTCAAAACCATGGCCCCCCTTCGACCCTGGGCTCGGGTGGGACGAATCAGAGCCACTGGCTCACCATGGCGGACCGATAGGGGAGAAGAAGCGCAGGTCCGCCATGGTGGCACCACTGCCCATGATGGCCGCAGGGCCAGCGCCACGAGGCAAGATGGACGCCAGCCCAGCGCCACAGCACAGGGTGGTCACCAGCTCCACGCCACGAGGCCAGATGGCCGCAGCCCAGCGCCACTGCCCAAGATGGCCGCTGAGACATTTTTGGATTACTTCTCCATGTTGAACAAGATCCTAGAGGTTCCCAGGAGTGTTCACGTCACGGCTGCTGAGCCAGCGCCACAGTCCAAGATGGCCACCAGCTCAGCGTGCCCAGTACCATAGCACAAGATGGCCGCTAACCCATCGCCAATGCCCAAGATGGCCGCCAGCCCATCACCACAGCACAAGATGGCCGCCATCCCAGGGCCACTGCACAAGATGGCCGCCAGCCCAACATCACAGCACAAGATGGCCGCCAGCCCAGCGCCACAGCACAAGATGGCCGCCATCCCAGGGCCACTGCACAAGATGGCCGCCAGCCCAACATCACAGCACAAGATGGCCGCCAGCCCAGCGCCACAGCACCAGTTGGCCGCCAGCCCAGAGCCACTGCACAAGATGGCCGAATCCACACCTGTGTCGCCAGACAAGAGGGCCGACTCAATGCCTGAGTCTCCGGACAAGGTACCGCCGACTCGCCGTCATAGAGGGCGGAGGAGGAGACAGGCATCGACCGTTCCTCAAAGACTGAGGCGGTGCCCGATGCCGAGGCGGTGCCCGATGCTGTTCCGGAGGCCGAGGCGGTGCCCGATGCCGAGGCGGTTCCCGATGCCGAGGTGGTGCCCGATGCTGTTCCAGAGGCCGAGGCGGTGCCCGAGGCCGTTCCGGAGGCCGAGGCGGTGCCCGATGCTGTTCCGGATGCCGAGGCGGTGCCGGAGGCGGTCCCCGAGATGGTTCCCGAAGCCGAGGCACTTCACGTCTCCACAGGCCGTCCAGAGCACCTTCACGTCTCCACAGGCCATCCAGAGCACCTTCAGGTCTCCACAGGGGCCCGGGAAGGGCAGGTTTCATCCTGGCCGCTCAAATGGCGTGTTGTCCTCCCCTGGCCGTCTGCACAACCTGAACGGACGGATCCTCCGTGGCCACCTGAACTGCCTGGTCCCTTGTGGCCCCTGAACTTTCGGGTCCACCCTGGGCCCCTGAACTGACTGATCCACCTTGGCTACCGGTGGAGCCATCGCTTCCTGTCCCTGTTCCCCTACATGGCCCTGGCCCTCCATCCCTCCCCCTGTTCTACCTCCACCAGTCCACCTCCCTCCTTATCCTTTTTTTTTTTATTTATTAACTTCTGTTCCCATACCTCCACCAACAACCCCTGAAGTCTTGGAGTGTCAACCACCAAATCCCCACATTCCCCACTATGTCACAGTGTCTGGGTTGTGTTCCCTGGGTAACCACTAGATGTCCTCCTTCCCCACGGTGTCGGTCACTTCCTGAACTACATTCCCCATGATCCCTCATTGCACTCAGCTGTCACTGGTTAGTAATCATTGCACGCAGTCAATTCCCCATTAGCATTTGTCATGTCCCTGTGTATTTATACCGGTCTGTCTTAGTATGTGTCACGGAGTCCTTGTTTATTCTTGTCCGTCTCTAGTCGTGTTCTAGCCTGGTGTCCTTTTTTGTTTATCTTTTGGATATGTTTGGTATTGACCCCTGCCTGGACTGTTTATTCTTTGGATTGCCCCTAAATAAAGACGTACTCGCATTTGGATCTCTCACCGTGTTTCCTTGTATCCCGGACGTGACAGACGTGGGTTTAATAAAAGGAGCTGGACCAGTGGTGATAACAACAAAAACTGACTTTATGTATGTAAACCACAATAAAAAAAAAGGAAGCAATTGATTGTATGAGAAGTGGGCATTATTGTGCCATGCAATCACTCTCCAGTATGAACCCCATTGTTTCCTGTCAAAAAAAATAAGAGACAAAGGTCAGCCAACTCAGTGGAGATTTGTGCAAGACCTAAAAGCTATTAATGCTGCAGTTCAGGCGCATGCACCAAATGTGCTAATATTGTCTCAAGTGTCATCAGATGCCAAATGGTTGTCTATGGTCGATCTGGCAAATGACAGATCAGTATGCCAGTACACCCAGTCAGTAAATTTTAATGGGAAAGGTTACACTTTTACAAGATAATACCAAGGCTACTGGGAATCACCAACAATACATAAAAAGGCACTGAGAAGGAGTCAAGAACCATTACTCCTGACACCTGGCACCACTTAATGGTATGCAGACCAACAAAGGAGCAGTGTGAAAAAGACACTGTTAAACTGGTCATAAACCAAGCTTGTCAAAGTTACAGTTTGCACAACAGCAAGTTACATTTTTGGTGCATGTCATATGGGAGAGAGGAAGTCACTGTTTGCAAAACAAATTCCAAAACTAGCTACAAAGAAACAACTATTGTCATTCTTGGGAATGTGTTCATATTTTTGCACATTCATCCCAACTTATGCAATCCTAGAAACCCCTCTGAGCGCATCGGCTCATGGGAAGGTTTGCATTCTCATGACAAAGTGAAATGGACAAAGGAGGCAGAAAATGTCTTAATAATTAAAAAAAAACAACAAAATATTCCCCCCTCTCTAGGTCTGTCTGACTTGACACTCCCATTTCTGCAGACTGCGGGATGAATCCAGTAGGTTATTTTTTCTAGAAAATTAGGTCCTGTGGCTGCCAGGTTGCCAAATGCTTACAGGCAGTAGCAGCTGCAGAAAAACTATAATGGCTTCCCAAGAAATCATTGGTTATGCTGATGTCACACTGCTGGTTACACACGCTGTGTCAATAATTCTGCTGAAACAGGAAACTTTACATCTGTCTACTGCTCGCTGGCTAAGATACCACACTGTATTTCTTAAAAAAAAACTAATGTGACAGTGAAACGCTGCTCTGTGTTAAATCTTACCACTCTGTTACCTACACAGAGGGAGGAGGAAGAACTTTGCTGTGTAACTGTGCTTGAAGCTGTTTGCAAGCCATGGCCAGACCTCAGAGAGACCCCCTTTGACAATGCTGACATGATGCTTTTTGTTGAGGGGTCAGACTCTAGAGACCCTGAGACAGGCAAAACAAAGTTGGCTATGCTGTAACTATGGAACATGATGTGCTTTTGTCAGGGTCATTGCAGTTTCACAATTCAGTCCAAGCGGCTAAACTAGTGGCATTAACAGAGGCTTGCAGATTACTGCCTAATGACTGAACTTTCTGATTCTATTTCTGACGTGCAGACCTGTGCAAAAATGGAGAAAACAATGTGTATACATCAACATCACCAAATGATGATGAGAGACGATAGTATTGTGTCACCAACTTTGCAAAAAACCACCAAAAACACATCTTGAGAGTCCAGAAGCATTCACTGCATGATGAAGTCCATTAGCATGCAGTTAGAATGCCCTTATAATTCAAGCAATGAAAGAAAAAAATACCCAGGTATGAATTTTTATTTTTTTTATATTCATTGCACAAAGTACTTTTCTGAATATCATTACATAAAGATGCTAATAGTTTTATACAACAGTGTAGAGCAACACAGTGTTTCATTCCTAGCGCTACAAACCCTGCTTTTTTATTTTTTATTTTTTTATCAGTGTGTAATCATTTACAACATTTGATTTATATCAAGTATATAATATATTTAATTTTGTATATAATTTTTAGAATATATAAAATTACTATATTACTAAATTATAATTAATTATAATAATTATATAATTAATATATTATTATATATTATATTTTGACATTTGACAAAAGTCTTATGATTTTCATTTAAATTTCCAATGTAATTAAATAAACAGTTTTCAACAACCTAAAAATACATTAAAGTATGGTATTTATTTTATCTTATTTTATTTAGTTTTTTTTTTTTTAGGTTTTTTTTTTTTCAGCTTGTAAAAACATGACTTTATACATAATCAAGCTGAGATAATAACACACAAAATATATTGATCTACTTTGTAATTATTGTTAGTGACAGTAAGAATACAATTACCTGGCTGGAAATAATTTTGAAATTGTGATCCTGGTCCCTCACACCATTCATGATGTCACCAGCATAGACATACGGTGATCAGAGGTGGATTTAGTGAATTGGGGGCCCCAGGCAAATATAGGAATGGGGGCCTATACATTTGCACACATTTACATAGATCAACCTTGAGGTTCTTTTTTGTCGTGATGCTTGCTGTTGCACAATGGTGCCACATTGTTGTGTCCATTGTGTACATTTATTCATTTAGCAGACACTTTTGTATACTTATGTTGTAGACCATGAAATAGCAATTGATTTTGGCTTTGAGATACAAGTTTTGACAAAAAACAAAATAAATTATAAAATGATAAACATCACAAATAAACCTTTAAACTTTTTTTTAAGAAAAGGGATGAGTCGCAAATATAAATTATTATATTATTTAAAATGGATTTATGTGGGTGAATTTTCACATTGGTCTGAACAAAAACTGCAGACTGGATTACTGAAAATGCACATTCATTCTCTGCTGGTAGGAGGTGCTTTTGGAACATCAGAAATATAGTGGTTTTTCCCCCGTAATGGCTGTAAATAAAGCAGCTCAGATCATAAATTATACTTTATCAGGTAAAATTAAAATGTGATCTAAACTTTTCTAAAGACAATCAGTTCCCTTCAGAGGTTCATTCATATAAAAACTTGAATTAGTGAGAATGAGAAAAGCGTGAAAAAATATAGCCTATATTGATGAGGAAAGTCCACTGATGAGTTACTAGCGTAAGCCTACATTTTATTTTAGTCATCTTAACTTAGGGCTGAAATATATAATCGCGATTTATTGCATGATTGTCATGAGTTAACTCGTGAATAATCGCAACTTAATCTCACATTTTTATCTGTTCTAAACGTACCTTAAATTAATACCTTTTCCCCATGGTTTCACAGACAAGACTTAAACTAGTCCCAGACTAAAGTGCATGTTTGAGCTGCCTCAACTGAAAATATTTCGCTCTGACATATCTTAAAATATGTCAGTGTCATTGTTTTGTGTCAAAATGCACACCTGAAACATTTTCTTCCAAGGCATTTTTGTAAAAGTTGCTTAAATATCTTAATTTAACTGAGGTCTAGTTCTGGCTTAAGCTAAGCCCAGTTTGTGAAACCGGGCCTTCAAGTTTTTAATCTAATAAACATGGGCACAGACAAATATGGATACTTTATGCAGTATGTGTTTATTATTAGTGAAACCATGGTTAACAGAGCATGAAGAGTAGACATGTTTCATAGGTCATAGATGTTTTTCAAAGAACTTGTTCATGTCTATTAGACACATGAAAAAAAGAAACTTCTCTTTCTTTGCACTGAGCAATTTACTTACATAAACCTGTTTGCATTTTCGCACGACAGGGCAGCTGACTTCTGAACATGCAAAATGTACATTTATTATTTATTATTACATTTGTTTGCCACTCTGTGCCAAATACTGTATTTTGATGCAGCTAAATTCTCAAAACCGTTTTCATTGATATATTTGACTGTTTTTGTTGTCAGATATGAAATAGGGACTGAAACGGGACCCATTAAGACTAACCAGCTCTCCCTTTCCAAGATGTTAATCTGTACAAAAAACTGATTTATAATCGTGCCGTCGTCTGATAAAATCAAATAGGCTACACACAAGATAAAGACAATAGCTGTGCTATGATTTCGGCTATACTTGCATGTAAAATTAGAGAAGCAACATATCTGTGTTTTAACTGAAAGCGCAGCTCCTTTCACCCGCTCACTGAACAGAGCAGACCCAGAGAGAGAGTTGTGTGCGCGCGCTGGGAAAGAGAGACCTCGCGCTCGTGCGGCAGTCAGCTTCAGATGCATAATATTTTCATTTGCTACAAGCAGGATGCACAAGAAGCACGTTCAACTCGAACACGCAGACGGTTGTCGTGGTAATAAACACTGTAAACAGCAACCATTCGCGTGTCCACGCTTAATGCGCATCTCGAATATGAAAAGCATTTTAGGGGGCCCTTGGCTTTTGGGGGCCCTTATGGGTAAGTCCACCCCTGACGGTAATGTATACAAATTTTCAACTATGGTTTTTGAAGGAACGTCGTTTATTTATTTATTTACATTGTACAGTTTTGTTTTCAAAAGAATGGTTTCAAAGTTTAAAAGAACACACTATGCTTGTGAACTCATAACACACTAAATAATTACTATTAAATTAATACATTGTAGCTAGTGTGTCCGATATTCTGAAATGCTGGAAGAGAGTGCTGTTTGTTCACTCAACTGCTCCACACTTCAACCTACTTCAACAAAAGTACAAATGTAAATAAAGAAACACTCATTCCAACAGAAATACAAATTTTAAAGAATTAAAAGATTCCAACAGAAGAACAAAACAAAGAAATGAAAAACTCAAGACTGAAGTATGTATTTAGTATAAGATGACACAATTTCATCTATGATATGCCTGCTTTTGTGTGTGCAAGTGTTTGTATCCAACTATGTGCTTAAGTGTGCGTAACACATTCTTCCATATTTGTATGTATGTAAGTGTGGGTCAGAGCAGGTGTGTTTTTGTTTCACAGGCAGGTTTTACACACAAACCCTTCATCTTGAGAAATTACTTCTATTGCTATTTTTCCTCTCCATACATTCTGCCTACAGTTTGGGACATGTTCCATGAAGACATTTTGATAATTACCTACCGTAAATATATAAAAACTTAATTTTTGATTGGTAATATGCATTGCTAAGGACTTTATTTGGAAAACTTTAAAGTTGATTTTCTCAATATTTAGATTTTTTTGCACCCTCAGGTTCCAGATGTTCAAATAGTTGTATCAAAATAGTGTGCTATCCTAACAAACCATACTTCAATATAAAGCTTATGATGTAAAAACTTCAATAAAAAAAATAAAATAAAAAAATGACCCTCATGACGGGTTTTGTGGTCCAGGGTCACTTTGTTTGATGGTCATATTCATCACATGCAAAATTGTGCAAGACAAGTGCGAAACGAGAAATGTTGTTTTTTTTTACAACACCCTACACCAGAACTTCGAGGAAGACGCTTCACATTAAATACTTAATCAACCCTAGTCTAAAGGAAAAATAGATACCCTAAAAGGAGACGTATATTAAAAAATAAAAACAACTGAATTAGATAGAAACATAAATATTTAATCAAAATATAAAAACTGAGTCGAAGTGTTCCTCTTTGTCACACACTGTGCAGATGCTCTGTATGATTGTCTGACTTTCTTGCAAGAATAAATCCTGTTTTTATTGAGTTCACAATAAGAGTTGGAGACATTTTTTCCATAACAAGGGTGAGTAAATCTTCAGCAAAATTTCATTTTAGGTGAGCTGTTGCATTAAACTCCTTCTAACTCTTAGCCTACACATTACCATTAATTACTTTTACCATGTCTAGTAATATCTGGTTTACCATTAGTGTAATAAATCATAAACTATCGGATACAAGCTCATATCATTGCAGACTAGGCTCTTTTGTTCTATAAATTGGTTAAAACACAATGCACTGATATTCTGAAGAGAGCGTGAAGACAGAGTGAAGTTCTCATGGCGTCTCTCCATACATTGCTGATTCTGTGCGTATATGCCACAGCCCTGTGTTTGGTGAGTATAGAATTCAGATGTCACAGAAACAATTTTGTGATCATGTGTTGATTAATATTGTGCTAAAGCAAAACTAACACAGCTATTGTTATATTAAAATATAATATAACAATGAGCTTGTTCAAGTCTGAATGAGTTTTATGATAGTTTGTGGTTATTTCATACATACAATATCAAAGCTTACACTGTAATAGTTTGTTGTAAATGTGCACCTTTGACACTCATCGCTCAAATGTTTTCTTTAAAAGCCAACATCTTCACTCACAGACGAGTCATAACAATCACATCATTTTAATATAACAATATATTTAGTCATCATAACTGTTTATTTTATTTTATTTATATTTATATAATATGTTCTGAATTTGACCTTTTTTGTAGGGAATACAGAGATTGATGTGGATAATGGAAAAGACCTGGATATATTTGAAATAAATGAAGGTTTGTGGAAACATAAATATCATGTTTTAAATCTGTAGCATAATTTCTATAACATTTTTTTTTTGCATTAACTGCTGTCTCATTCAACAGCGGCAGGACTTGACCTGGTGGAAGGAGACATTCTGATAAATGAGGTCAGTGTTTTTGTTACCCGTGAAATGATAACATTAACTTGGAACTTGATTTTGTTCTTTATTCCACTAGTGCAGAACTCCCACCGTACACATTTTGGTTGATTGGTTGTTGTTTATTTTGTAGTTTAGAATTTCTTTCATTTTTATATGTGCATACAATGTGCGGTCAAACTGTAAACACAAAACAGTTCACAATTAATATTTAGCAATGTTTCACATTTCACATTTGCATTAAACATTATCACATGTAATACAATATGTATTTCTAGAACAGTCTCTCGTGTCACAGACTTCAGGGAACTACACTGCGACCAAAATGGTCGCATATGCGACCTTTTGAAATGCCATTGCGACCCAAATTTTTATGGGGTCGCAAATGTATCACTGATTGTTTTTGTACCTACTTATGTGTTTGCTATGATTAATATGAGCATTTATTAAAACAGAAATGTGTATTTTAAGAATAAGTTTTATAACGTGCCCCCGAGCATTCAACATAAGTTGGCTTCAGCCCCGCGATGCGGGAAAGCTGAACTGAGCAGCTGGTTACTCGCGCTGTGTTCGGTGCGCACGAGAGAGCCGCGCCTCGCGAACAGCAACACTGAACCAAGCTCTCCTTCAGGACGTTCGCATCCTCCTGCACCTGAACGAACAAATACAAATCGCAGTTTAAATAAACAGAAAAAAAAAGAGCGAAAAGCGAAAGAGCTCAATTCAGCACCGCGGTGTTCTGGTGTTCAGGGAGCAAGCAGAGACGCGTCTCAAAGTCTTCTTGCTTATGTACCAACAACAAATACATACAAAATATGTCGAAATACCCGTCTTGCAGAGTGTGTTCGAAAAAGTCTGTGGTTTATGTCTTAAGTGAAAGTAAAGAGTTGCAAAAAAAAAACTCGGATGTGTATCATTATAATGGATGCGTTTGTCTCTTAAGGTGACCGCGCCTAATTTACTAGCTCTGCTGTCAGTGTCTTTAATGTATGAAAATGAAATCACTCACTCCTCTTGATTGAATTACTTTGTAGTTTTAACAAGAATTTATCCAAAGTCAATCTAAAAAACAGAATTGTTTTAATAGTGGGTGCAGGCCACTAGTTCATTTATTTAAGTGAGTATGGCAAAATAGTGATCTGTAAAATATTATACCCAAAAATTCTTCATACTGTAGGCTACCAATTGAAATTGATTTAAAAAAAAAAAATTAGGGACCTGACCATGTTTTGCTTAAGTGTTGCTTTCTTTAATTGCTAATGCAACCTTTTCACACCACAGACTGAACCAAAATTAAGCATTGCTTGCTTGGTAACTGTTCAACAAAGTATTGATAGTTGTGTAAATATTGTCATACTGACAGTTGCCTGAAGTTTTGGTTGATTCCATTACATATCTTTTTATCAAAGTTATCCGACATTATCAAGAGGAATTTGTTCTCTGACACAGTTTAACTCTGAGTTATTGTCATATTGTATTACCAATTTCTAAACTTATAGCAAATAAACTGTGAATAATGTGAGAAATGTTGAAGGTGTCTGAATACATTTTGGTTTGATTGTGCATTTTATTTTACAGTGAAGACTATGCAGTGCTATTTTAAATTAACAAAAACAAACTTAAATGTAAACATTGTGGTAAATAGCACAAATAAATAAATAGAATGAACATACAGTACAAATTAAACCATTTTAAACAGGGCCCACTGTACAACCCTGCACCAGGGCCCCCTCTAACCCCAGCTACAAGACGGAGCAATGCACTGTGTGTACTGTAAGAAAAATAGAACAAGGCATGTGGTTTAAAAGATGGCAAGTAAACAAAGCACATCTGTATGCAATACAGTTTCATTATTGTTCATTATTATCCAGTAATTATTATAAATAATTTGTGCGACCAAATCATGTTTTGCGCCAGTAACTGAAAAAGTTAGTAGCACAAGTGCCACCAGTGGAAAAAGTAAGTGTAGTTCCCTGGACTTGCATTAAATTTTGTTTACTATATGCAACATATTGCATGAATATTTCAACAAGTAACATAATAAAACAAAAATATGTCTACATAAACAGCAAAACATAAGTGTATAATATTGACCGTTAGATCTAAAGAGAGATAACTTTAGAAACCTCAGATTACTTAAACAACGATAACATTACTCACCACGCTGGGAATATATAGTTTAAATTATTGTTTCAATCTGGAATTATTATAGAAGTTCAGCAAGCTTGAACATGAGAACAACATGGCTTTCTCTGTCAGCCCTCTCTCCACAGTGCACTTTCCGTCAGCTAGCACATGAGCCAAAGTGAAAACGTTCTTAAAGGGGCAGCACCTAGCAGTTTTCTTTGAGCAAATTCTCATGTCACTTTCCACAAATAGGATACAAAGTAGGGCCTAAATCTCCGGGCCTGAAAAATAATAAAATCATTTTTGAGGACATTCTTAACCATTTAGAAAATGTCAACATTAACCACAGGAGGTCAAACTAATGTGTAAATTACAGTAATATAAACTAAATGTCAAAAAACATCAAATAATACATTTTTATTTAAATAAAATAAGTCAATGTTTGGTTAAAATTTAAAAGGGAGAAGACAGAAACACTATTCTTGGTGAAAAGTATCGTTGGCCAACCAGCCTTGGTCTGTGAATATATAATAATAACTGATTCAATTCTCTTGAATTTATGCTTTGACCTGTATCTGATATTATAATTCTAACTTAATATTTGCTCCAAATTACTCTCACTGTTTTTTTTTTTGTTTTTTTTTTAAATATAGAAATCAATGCTAAAGGTGTGATACTAAAAGCATTTGAGCAATTCAGACTCAAGACCTGTATTGACTTTAAACCCTGGAGTAGAGAGCCAAAACTACATTTTCATATTTAAAGGCGATGGGTAAGAAAACTTCAAAACACTACTACACACATTGAAACTCATCTTACACATTATTCAATAAACAAAATTCTATTCACATTTATGTAAATGTATGTCACTTTTTTTCAAACAAAAAAGTCTACCAAATAATTGTTAATCTTACTTTTAAAGTCCCTATGAAATCAAATTGAAGTGTTTTTTTTTTTTTTTTTTTTAGTATGACTATGACTTATCTATAAGCTATGGTGGGTCTCCAAAACAATGACAAAATTCACCCAATTTGAAGATTTAAATCATTCAAAACTTTCAGCTCTAACCTGGCCCGATTAATATTTAGTCAGCATTATTGTCAAGTGCTTGCGTCCTCCCAAACAACCTGTATCCAACATTGCTCACAGACAACTTCAATGGCTCTCAGAATTGGACGACGCCCGCCATGGGATCAGAATCCCGCCAAATGTATTGTA
>NC_056584.1:29456498-29465173 GCF_018340385.1 Cyprinus carpio | reverse complement strand
TATGGAAAATAATGAACTTTTATCACAATATGCAAATTTTTTGAGAAGGACCTGTACATAAACACAGAGTGAAAGACTACTGCCTTATATACTGGTTGCCATATTGTTTTTGGGCTTTGTGTGGGGTGGCAGCTAATGGTTATAATAAACAAGAGAGCCTAGTGGAAAAATTGCAAAGGAGTCGTGGCCTTACCTCCAAGCCACGCTGGCCGAGTTTTTGGCCCCTGTGAATAAATGGTCGTTCTGACCTCTTAATTTGATGAATTGAGCTGTCTGCTCGTTGCCTCCTAAAAGCAATTGAAATATTATAAGTTTTGCCTCAAACTACCAAACAAATGAGGCTGCTCAGTCGTAGCATTTTTATTTTAAGTTCACATTTTTTAGGGAAGACCTCCACCTTATAACACTTGTTTTGCTGGATATTTTGATAAACATTATACTTACATTTAAATGTGAATTCCTCTGTATACGCCACTGATGTCTCACCCGCCATGTTGTTTGAATATTAATTCTGTCCTCACCTGTGCGCAGTTTATTCTGGGATAGGGTGCGAGGTGTCCATCAGGTGTACATGTCCTCTGAGTCCCAAAGTTAAGGCCACGCCTCCGAAGTGCAGGAGACGCTCCGCCTTCGCGGGATATCCTAATTCCGCCAAGGTGTTCCAGGTTACTGGAACAACACCGTATACCTTCACATTTACTCTCAATAACTTAAGTATATTACAGTATGTAAGATAATACTTTTACCTAAAGGATAGTTCAGCCAAAAATTCTGCAATCATTTACTCACCCTTCAGTTGTTCCAGGTTTGTAATTTATATTTTTGGGTGAACGATCCCTTTAGCTAAGGTTTTAAATATGACTAGTAGTTTTTTCCCGGTGTGATATTAGTAGTTACAAAAAGTATATCACTATTTTTCCAACTAATTAAGTTGTCACAGCTTTAAACAGTTTCTCTTTTCCTTCTTTCCCTAGATCAGAGCAGACCCCTGAACTGCAGGATAAAGCTGAATGTGGCAGAGCTGGACAGGTGTTTAATGGTTTTGTTCTGAGCAGGGAGACCCTGACTGTGCTGCTGGATCTACTGGGAAGTGCCACAATCCAGATCCTGGTGTTTCTCTTCTGTCTGCCAGCAGTACATCATACAGATGGTCTCCAGAGTGTTTGACATGTGCCTCGTTCCACTGTCACCGCATTGTCCTCTGAGTCACTGAGGAATTGCTGGCCATTCACCAATATACTTACCTAATAAACAACAAAAAACACATTTAAAAAAAACTTATTCTTTTCTGATGTTAAACCTAAACTAAAATATAAATAAAAAAGTACTTATAGTAATGTATAGAACAATTTGTTTCTAATGTGTAAAAAAAATCTTCTCCCTTTTATTTACACATGTGAATATGCAAAACAAAAATACAAAACGTACAGAAAGTACACATACAAATAAACAAAAAAACAAAACTAAAAAATGAATAAAACATACAAATAATACATTTAACTTACAACAAAAAAAAAAAAAAATAAACTACAGAAATTAGGTTGTTTCACTGACAATATGACATTAAAAAAAAGATATTGAAAAATTACTGTTTTCTCTTGGCTAATAGAGAATGGCTTCCACTGTTTTCTCTTGGCTAATAGAGAATGGCTTATATACAATGCATTTGTTAAGCTCCCTCCATTCTCTCCTCTTTCTGGAGTTTTATGTCCTCCCTGAGCCGTTCCACCAGCTTCCACTCATGCCATCCTAAAGCTCATGCCATCTCATGCCATCCTAAATAAGAGTAAATAAACCACGCCTGTTAACAACAACAGCACAATGAATCTCAGCAAAAGTGTGTCTATTAACTTGCTTACTTTGTATTTTTTAAGTCTTTCCCCAGCAGGCTCATTTTTTTCCAGTATAGTACTAAAACAAGAGAAAATGGAAACACTTATGAAAAATATAAAGACAGGTTTGCAATCTTAACATCAGAAAATATTACACACCACAACATGCATACAAAATACTTAAGTGCTTAAATTTTAAAACATTTGTAGACATATCTTGAATGACAGCACCACAAAAACACAACAAAGGGAAAGACCATTGCCTTATATAGTGGCTGTCTTATTGTTTGTGGGCTTTATGTAAAAAAAAAAAAAAAAAACACCTGGGTTTTAACAGTTGTGAATTCCCACACAGAACTCTCACCTGCCTCTGAATATAAACACCTTCGTCACATGCACGCAAGTGATTCTGGGATATGGAAGGGTGCGAAGTGTCCATTAGATGCACACTTCATTTTCATGGGAAATAAAGGGCGCATTTGAAGTCGCTTTCGGAACTCGTTAGCCTTCGTTGCACCGCTGTGACGCATTCACACTTCAAATGTGGTCTTCGAAGTGCGCATTCTGACTTTGGGACAGCTTACGGCGTGACGCTGTGACGCATTCGCACTTCAAATGCGCCCTCCGGAGTCCATGCACTTAAGTTTGGGACACACACAGCTACTATATTAGATGTGATAAAGGTCATGTACTCTGTTGTACACGTGATTACCAAATAAGCAAGAATGTAGGGGAGGAATACAAAGGGTATGCAAAGCTATAAAAGGGAGAGAAAATCTGAGTGTGGGGCTGCACTTTGATGGTGAAGACTTACTCACTTTTATTTTTTCATTTTTGATTACTTATGAGTTATTGTCCATTCCCAGACAGCAGGTGACTCCGAGCCGGATCCGTATCTAAACCGGCAAATCCGCGTTACAACCACCTCCGTTTCACTGCTCTAATACAGATCCAGCCCAGGCCCGGGTTTTAGGATGCGGGAACAACAGTCGCAAAGCAGATTCGGGCCGCATCTGTGATACGAGCGCGCGATTTTTCTTTCTGCAGTTATATGGAATTACATTTGCTTCTATAAAAATGAACAAAACTTTATAAAAATGAACGAAACTTTATAAAACTGAACGTAACTTTATAAAACTGAACGTAACTTTTTCAGAAACTATCAAAAAAATATGCTATTACAAAAAAAGGAAAACACAACAAAAAATGAAAAAAATTAACTCAGGTCCCGCACAAATTAAACAGGCTCTCTCCTTCTTTCTTCTTCAAATATGTTTCATTCTTTGTTACGCATTTTTCAAAGATTAAATTCGTTTTCGCTAATCGTGGATTCTGAAATGCACTGCCACCAGATTTAAACTATGGCTCTGCATTTTTAAGTTTGGTGTTTTGACAACGGACCTCTTGGTGGCGGCGGTGCTTAACAGTGATCACTCTGATTGGATATTGATAGCTTTTTGATGGACAGATGCTCTCCTGACCCGGGAATTTCGGCGTCACTCAGTGGCGGTGCATATTGGAAAGCTCTGTGATTGTTTTTGTATTACTAAATATGTAATAAATATTTGGCCTTTTCTATCGTCTCAAGTCTGCAAAGATGAGGCTCTTGTGTCCTCAAGGCAGCTTGAATATATAGCTTGTGTTACTGAATGACAATAATAACCGCAAACGAACTGTTGCACACTGTAACATGAATAACAACTTTGAAACGATGTTATTGGTTGCGCTTCGTAACACAAGCTCTTCAAGCTGCCTTGAAGGACAAGCGGCGGAGGAAGATGATGCCGGCTGCCGTTCTCTTCTCTCTCCTGGAGCTCATCTGCACGGGGCTAGAGGCGTCGAAGGGTCCAAGTAATATTACATATGCTAATACAGAGCTGGCTTTATATTACATACAAATCACCCTTGAGAGCGTTTTTTTTTTGTTTCTGTTTTCTCCTTTTTTTATAATGCAGAGAGAACAAAAACATACACAAGTATAAACCCTCACAATAAATATTATCCCACCAGACAAAAAGAAAGAACAAAAACCACAATAAATAATAAAATAGAATTAAAAGAAAGAAGGGCCAAAATCTAAAGCCAAATTACACAAGGAGATCAAAAGGCAGAGGCAAAGTCTAACAGTCCTCATACGCTTTCTTATTTAGTAGATACTTAAGTTACATTCAAATAGTTTTTCCATTGCTTTTAGGAAAGCGGAAGACGGGTTTATAGTTGGAGAATGTGCATTTGTGAATGTGAAATTTGTTTTAGGAAAAGAATTTAAAGTAATAATAACAAAACTGATATTTTTTCGTGTGTGGGTGTCAGAGTCATAATGCACAAAATATAATGTTTTTACATATGTACTGAGAGCCCTGTGGCAACATCTTACACTTGACAAACACACCAATATCAATCCCCAATTTTTTCTTTTCTGCGTGTAATTGACATGACCCCAAATAAGTGTAACAGTTTCTTCAGAACTCAAAAAACAGAGCTGTAAAATCATGTCAAATTTAAAAAAATCTTTGTTAAAACTTCTTTACAGGGTAAACCGGTGTATGTGAGCTTAAAATAAATTTTTCACTTTGTCTGTGAAAAAAGAATTTGCGGTAGAGCAGACCAGATTTAAATCACCACCACTTCAACAACCGCCCCGCGAGCGCTTTCCAATATGCGCCGCCACACTGAGTGACGTCTGTGCTTGCCCCCAGTCAGAGCGCACCTGTTCCAACAAAAGCTCCTATCCAATCAGAGTAAGATCCTGTTAGCCCGCCCCCACGAGAGGTTTGTGGTCAAAACACCAAACAAAAACTGGAAGCGTAAGCGAAATCTTTGGCAAATGCATTTTCAGAATCCACGATCACGAAAATGAATCTTTGAAAACTTACAAAGAATGAAGCATATTTTTGAAGAGCCTGTAATTTGTGCGACTGAGTTCACTTTTTTCATTTTCATTGTGTTTTTCTTCTTTTGTAAAGGCATATTTTTGATAGTTTCTGAAAAAGTTACGTTCAGTTTTATAAAGTTACGTTCATTTTTATTGAACCAAATGTAATTCCATACAGTTAGAAGAGGCAGCCAGTCGGCACTCGATATCCTACCTCAAACTTCACAAAAGTAAGCAACATAGTTTGCTCATACTAGTATTAATGAATTAATTTCTTGATTATGTTGTGTACTCATTAACTTTAAAGTTTTTTTTTTGCTCCTTTGATCGGTTTTGAATTGTATTAGCTGACTTTAATGTTATCAGAGGAGAGCATGCTAACATGAAGACGGTCCAGAGGACTGTAATTATATGTAATTGACGAATTTAACTGCTTCTATTTATTATTTATGAACTATTAATAATTTTTATTTTTTATATGTGCTGCGTGGTAATGTCAGTGATAGGACTGCGTTGCATTAATTATGTCAACCCTTAAATAGCTAATGTCTCCTGTAGAGTGATAATGTTTTTGCTATAGACAAAGACATATGTGTTATCTATAACATTGTTCAGTCTGTCGAGGGCATATTTGTAGTGTTTAAAGTTTTAACACAGATGGAAAATTTCTACAACTATCCAATGAGCTCGGATTTTCTCAGATTATTCATTGTCTCTCAACCTACAGGACCGTTTAGGGTAGCCAAAATATCACAGATCTCTCACAAGTGTGTGCTCCTTCCTTACAAAGATAGATTTGTTGTCATGCCCTTTTTGCACAGCCAAAGTTATAGTGCAGAGATGGATTAGTTCTAGGACAGCAACATTGTGACGGCCCAGATCCAGCCCACATCTGGCACGTATGGAATGATGATCTGTTAACAGGCTTATTAAGGCTGAAATGACTCCATATTTAATATTAACAGATAAGATTGTGTGGCTCAGATAAGGTCCATGTCTGGTTTATTTCTTTGCTCTTGGCCTGCTATGGCCTGCTTGTGGCCCAGATCTGGCAAACAGGTGTGGATCACCCAAGGGCCGTCATTCAACACCAAATGTGGGCTAGATCATCATTCGTTATGGGCTGGATCTGGGCAGTCACAGTGTTGCTAAGTGGGCAGGTGGGGCTGTAAAAGGTGAGTGGTGGCAGACAAAACAATTGATGCTGACTAAAGACTGACTTAACACTCGGAACTGACGAAGAGCTGCTGTACTCCACAAAGGTTTCTGGAAACTTGTGGATTTTGACAATGTAGGGTTTTTGGATGACTCCTAAAGGCAACAGTTTTGAGATTTGGTGAGTGTGTGATATATTTGCTTTTTTCTATATTAGAATTCATTTGGTGCATACTATTGTGCATCAGAGGAGTTTTACCTTGTGATGCATTTTATGATAGCGATAATTATGCTGATCTGTACAGCAGCAATAATCACAGCGATCAGGACGTATAATGTAAGTACTGTATACGTACAATGTAAGTATCCACAATAAATAATAATAAAACTTATGTCAAAACTAGTTTCAGCAACCTATTTGAGACAACATTTTCCATTAATTCACAAGTTCACACTCACATACAATTAGAGGGGGTAAAGGGGGAGGGCTCCGAGCTCTTAATTCGGCCCAGAACCCAGAGTACTCCCCCCGTAAAATATTATCATGATTTTTGTTCCCCCATATCATACAATGCCAATATTTATCATGATATTAGTTTACCTACCATTAATGGGGAAGGAAATGCTTTCCACATATTTGTGAGACCTTGAGAATGAATGTACACATGTAAACTTGTTTGTTTACTCCACAGAGTAGATAACTTTTAATTTAGTAATGTGGGAATTCTAGATGTGAGTGAGAGAATGTTGGTCTTTGTTTGTCAATTCTGTTTACTCTACCTTGGTAGCTTTTCTAACCATGAAATTAAATTATTAAGAGTAACACTGGATTACATGTGGTGTTCCTTGTGCATGTACAATTTTGAATCTTTTGCAGGAAAAGGCAGGTTATGCTGGTTATAACAGAATTTAAAAAAAAAAAGCAAATTTATTGATTGAAAGAAAATGTCAAAAGGAGTGTTTCAAATATTGTGTGTCTAATGGATTATTTTTTCAAATATGTAACAATTTATGCAACAATTTCTTTTTTTAGATGTTTCTACTCATCGAATTTACAGGAACAAAAACTGTCAACATTATATCCGAGTCCTGGTTTGAGGATGGTGTCACTTGGTGGCCAAATTATAAAAGTGATGAACACATAAATACAGCTATCCAAAAATGTGAAGAGCCAGGAGCAGACTGGAAAAAGTTTGATGTTCGAGTCCTCTCAAGAACTGGAAAGGTGTCACAGTGTCTGGTCTGTGTATCCCTGGGTGTCCACTAGAGGTCTCACTTCCCCTTATCGTCACCCCACTTCAGAACTACATTTCCCACAAGTCTTGTTGGTACTCATCACTGTTCATTGTATTCAGCTGTTCCCACTTACATTGTTTGCACCTGTCTATAAATACCTGGTTTGTTTCTGTCTTTGTTACGGAGTCCTTGTTGAATGTCACCCTGCTATTTCGTGTTTCCTTGCCCGAGTTTATGTTTCTTGTTTTGGACTGCTTACCTGGATTTTGACCTTTGCCTGGCTAATTATGAGTTTTGGATTATCCCAATAAAACACTGCAATTGGATCTATCGAATCTTGTGCGTGTCGTGACAGAAGGACTCTGTCATGCCTAGATCAAGCAGTGTGGGATTTCGAATCTGTTCCCCAGCCACCATGGAGGAACGGAGGGGGAGACTCCTGAACTTAACCACCCTTCGTCAAAGGGGGAGTGAGGTGGGTGGCCTGGCGCAATTGTTTTTGACCATGGCGGTCGGGTTGGGTTATAATGATGCAGCACTGAAGGACTTCTTTAACAATTGTCTGGATGACCCTTTGCCTCAAAGGGAGATGAAGGGGCTGGAGATCCTGGACTTTTGGGGGTTTACCAAGTACCTGCGCCATCGGGCTCAGTGGGATACGTCAGCCACACCTGAGTCTCCAGCACCACCACACAGGAGGGCCGCCAGCCCAGCACCACAGCACAAGAGGGCCGCCAGCCCAGAGCCATTGCACAAGATGGACGCCATCCCAGGGCCACTGCACGAGTGAGCTGCCAGCCCAGCGCCACAGCACAAGATGGCCGAATCCACACGGTGTCGCCAGACAAGAGGGCCGACTCAACGCCTGAGTCTCTGGACAAGGTACCACCGACTCGCCGTCATAGAGGGCGGAGGAGGAGACCGGCATCAACCGTTCCTCAAGGCCCGGAGGCCGTTCCCGAGCAGGCCGCGGCCGTCCCGGAGGCGGCGCCCGAGGCGGCGGCAGAGGCCGATACGGTGCTCGAGGCGGTTCTTGAAGCCGAGGCCATTCCTGAGGCCGTTCCCGAGGCGGTGCCCGATGCCGTTCCGGAGGTCGAGGAGGTGCCTGATACCGAGGCGGTTCCCGAGGCGTGTACCAATGCCGAGGCGGTTCCCGATGCCGATGCTGTTCCGGAGGTCGAGGCGGTGCCCGACGCTGTTCCGGAGGTCGAGGCGGTGCCCGATGCGGTTCCGGAGGCCGAGGCGGTGCCCGATGCCGAGGCGGTGCCCGATGCCGTTCCGGAGGCCAAGGCGGTGGCCGATGCCGAGGCGGGGCCCGACGCTGTTCCGGAGGGCGAGGCGGTGCCCGATGCCGAGGCCGTTCCCGATGCCATGACCGAGGCCGAGGCCGTTCCCGATGCCATGGCCGAGGCCGTTCCCGATGCCGTGACCGAGGCAGTTCCCGATGCCGTGACCGAGGCCGTTCCCGATGGGGTGCCCGAGGCCATTCCCGATGCCTTGACCGAGGCCGTTTCAGAGGCGGTGCCCGAAGCCGAGGCGCCTCACGTCTCCACAGGCCGTCCAGAGCACCTTCACGT
>NC_056584.1:29435432-29456448 GCF_018340385.1 Cyprinus carpio | reverse complement strand
GTCACGTCTCCACAGGGGCCCCGGAGTGGCAGGTTCCATCCTGGCTGCTCAAATGGCGGGTTCTTCCCTGGCCGTCTGCACAACCTGAACTTTCGGGTCCACCCTGGCCCCCTGAACTGACTGATCCACCTTGGCTGCCAGTGGAGCCATTGCTGCCTGTCCCTGTTCCCCTACATGGGCCTGGCCCTCCATCCCTCCCCCTGTTCTACCTCCACCAGTCCACCTCCCTCCTGGTCTTTTTGGTTTGTTTTTTTGTGCCCGAGGAGCATCCCAGGAGAAGCTGCTCCTTAGAGGGGGGTAATGTCACAGTGTCTGGCTTGTGTATCCCTGCGTCCACTAGAGGTCTCACCTCCCCTTATCGTCACCCCACTTCGGAACTACATTTCCCACAAGTCTTGTTGGTACTCATCACTGTTCATTGTATTCAGCTGTTCCCACCTACATTGCTTCTGCACTCGTCTATAAATACCTGGTTTGTTTCTGTCTTTGTTACGAGTCCTTGCTGAATGTCACCCCAATATTTCGCGTTTCCTTGCCCGAGTTTATGTTTATTGTTTTGGACTGCTTACCTGGATTTTGACCTTTGCCTGGCTGATTATGAGTTTTGGATTATCCCAATAAAACACTGCAATTGGATCTACCTATTTGTGTGCGTGTCGTGACAAAAGGATCTGATTTAGAAACAAAATTCAGGTGTTATGAAATACACCAACTCTGTAAACAAACAGATTTAAAATTATAACTATTAATGGTCTATTTCTGTCAAAATAGAGTCATTAATTTCTGTCATTAATTGTATGATTGGAACACCAGCCAAATATTTTGTCACATATTTGCCCATAGTTGTTGCTATACGGAGGATAGTGTAGCACTGTAATCCCACCCCCACCCCCATGACAGACTATCATAACATTCTAGTACAAAACAGTACAGTACACTAGTACAGTAATTACTCAAGTGGTTGGATAATACTGCAAAATGGATTTGATAGTGTACTTTGTGTAAAGTGATGCATTTTTGACACCGTCATCATTTCTTGCAATAATATTTTTGTTTGTCAATTTTGATCAGGTGATTACCTTAAAGCATGAGACAAACTGAGGGCCTCACTGACCTGTAATACCTCTGAGTTACAAACAGATGATGAGGAAGAAGTCATTAGGAAGAGAAAAATTAAGCCAAGGTTTCATATTCTGAGACCTGACACATGCATCATTTGAAAATACATTTAGAAATATATTTGTTAACTATAGTGTGGTGTTGTCATAAGTACAGACTTTGATACAAAGTCGGTACTGAAATTTTAAAGAATCCGTTCAACAGCGCGTAAAATGCTAGAAGGAAAGGCTGTTATCGCCACATTTTTTAATTTTCATTACCGACTTGGTACCAAAGTCTTTTGACAACACTACTATAGAGCCCACATATTAGGTTGTGCAAACATCTTTTTTGCTATGGCGTAATTAGCTCTAATTATCAAAACAAGCAATGGATTCTTTGTAGAGTGAATATTGTGGCTTGCAGTACTACAGAGGTCAAGTGAAATAAAGATTCCTAGTACAGGCTTACTAGGCTAATTGAATATTTAGCTTGGTTGAGTATAAGCAGTTCTTACATTTTTAAATCAAGTTGTTAATGTTTGTAACCATGCCCAAAAAATCATTATGGTCCATTGTAATTTGTTTTTGTTTGTTAGGCAAATCTTTGGTGATACAGATTCTGACAGTGAGCCAGAGGGTGGTATAAAGAGGAGATACCACAATCTCTCCACTTGTCTACTGCCACCTATTCCTCCACCTACTCCTGACATACCATCAACTGAAACCTGCCAGACTTCTGTTAGACCTCTGCCAGACCTGAGGCAGACTAAATCTTCTTCTTTCACTGGTATATTCCTGCATTTCCATTTAATTATTTTGTAAGCAATGTTTTTGTTAATATCTAGCTGTTTAGTTGTAACATTAACATAACAGTATTAAGTCAAGTTACTTCTATGGGACTGATGCAGTTAATATAACTTAATGTGCTCAGTGACTCTAACCGGTTTTAGCTGGTCATACTTGAAGGATTTATTAGTATGTTACTGATTATTATGAGTCTGTTATTCATAAAAATCTAGTGTGTCATTTTCTGTTTCACAGCAGCACCACCTGTCCCCTTTAATGCCCAAGCTGGAATGCCTTCCAGTCCTCTCAGCCACTATGCTCTGTTGGATGCTCCCAGAATCTGTTGTTGCCTCCTGAAGATGGAAATTATGCAGGTAAAATATTTTTTATTTTTGCTTGCAACTTTAACTCATCAAAGTTGTGCTTATGGGCAAAAACTATGGGTTCATCTTGTCTCTCCCTGGTCTCAGTGCCTCCAGTTGCTCGCATGCTACCTCTCACAGGCCATCAAGCTCTATGGGCCACATCTCACTGCCGCGCCTCAAATGTCAAATGAGCATTCCCTTCAGGCCCACGTTTAGGCCTTGGGAAGGCGGGGCACTGGACCTATTCCTTGCTCTGGTAAAATCCTTTTAAATATAAAACATTCTGTGACCACAATTTTTCCAAATTATATAGATTAAGAAAACTTTATATTTTTGGTCTTCATCTTCCCTTAATTCTTTTTGATAGTCTAAATACATATACCGGCAAATCAATAAAACAATGTATCATCAGGAGTATTGGATTTGTTTTGCCGGTATATGTTTCCCTTTAAATTAATACTTAAATCATTGATATACCAGTTTATCCCTTAACTGATAGACAATGTATAACTGAAGAACTATCAATCAGGAGCTTACTGACATAGATTCTTACCCCATCCGTTGGTTTAATCTTGCCTCTGACCGTGGTGGCGGCCGGAAAGAATGTGCAAGAGTCAAAGAGGCATTAACTGAGGTAAATTTCAGATATAAACAGCATAAGGGGCTTTCGCATTTTACCAGCCATTTTGGTGGTTTCCCGAGAACTAATGGTCGCCTTATGCTGGGTACACACCAAAAGATTTTTTACATTTTTCAAAATGTGATAGACCACAAACTTGGGGACAAAAAAATCTTAGATTTAACCATTTTGCTCCTATAATGTGTGGTGTGCCATGATGTGACAAAGATCGCACACCACACATGAACAGATTTTCAACCAGAGTCTCGACTGTGAACACAGGTAATCTCGCGAGACCTCAGAATAAGCATGGCAGATGATATGCAGGAAGAAATTACGATGATAGTGTTTGGAAAGGTTTTACATGGTACGTTGTATAAACATTTGTGCTGTTGCCACAAATCAGCAAGCTGATCCTCCATCTCTGCTGTCCACATCAATTTCACATTGTGACTGCATTAGTTATGCTTCCGTCTTCCATCATCTCGCTTTCTGATTGGATATTGTTTTGTTTCATGTGATAATCTCCAGAGTGTGCGCATGTTTGTCCTCGGGGTTCCCCCCACACATAAGGATTTCTGATCGTAAATATTCAACATGTTGATAGGGATGGACGATATATCACTGACAAGCTAAGCAATATCACGTTCATTATCGAAGGCGATTCATCTGCGATAATGAGCGCGATATTGCGTAGCTTGTCAGATGATCTACGGCTCTGTCTATTAAATGCCATTCCATCTGAAAGCAGGTGATGGAGATTTACCGCTTATCAGGAAACTGGCTTTACTGACGAGATTCGCGTGACAATCGCATGCGATATATCGCCCATCCCTATCAACATATTGAATATTTACGATTCGTGACCGGGGCGACTCCGGCATTCTTCCTAGCAGGTTCGGACATTCTTAACACACCTCACACCAAGGGAAAATCTGATAAGATATTCTGTAGAACCGTCAAGATAATCGGGACATAGCTAGGATTGTCGGAAGGGGGAAAATCGGCCCAAAATCAGCCCGATTATCTTTTGGTGTGTACCCAGCATTAGGAAAGTTTTCCTGGTTGCATTCAAACCACCAGTAGGAACTCTGAAGAGATGTAAGCCAAGCTTGTTGTTTTGACTTTTTTTTTATTATGTTATTTTGACTTTTTTATTACAATCTGTCTAACTATGAAAAGGTTCCTCCAGTGTGAAAGCCCACTTAGTAGCAGTTTGTGTTTTTAGCTATTACTGTTTTTCATCAGTAGACAAAAACATGTCTTCATCGAGCACTTACACACAGGAGCGTTTGAATGCAGGATCCATCTATCAGTTAAGTGTTCGCTGAAGACATGTTTTTCACATGCTGATCATTGTAGCCAACCACAGACATATGTTGAGAGTATCAAAGCAATGGCCAATCAGAGACATATATGTTGATTCTCACAGCAGTTAGATTTATCATTTAATGGTACAATTACATGAACCATTCAGAGTATCTACTGTTTCGTCTTAAATAATGACTAGTTTACAAATAAAAAAACGCAGTGTCATAATATTATATTATTTTGTTCTATATTTTGCAAAATAGCCCAAATACAGACAATGTAACTCAACTTGGTCTATATAGGTCCATTTATAGTCAATCATTAGTCTGTGACTGTCTCTGAACACTGCTTCAATAGATCTCAACAAAACTAACAGCTTTCTTCTTGGTCTTTTGTTTGCAGATGCTTCATGGGAATTAAATGGCATGTGTGAAGGGGTTTGTTGTTCCATGGCTTTCCTACCCATTCTGTTTGGTTCATGATGTGTTTGCGGTTCATATAATGAAACATTTTTTTGTGATGCAGCTTTTTGCTGCCTCTTTTCTACTCAAGAAGACCAACATATCTTTTTGTCACTTGTTTCCCTGACCCCTGACTTCTATTATGTTACCCTTCTCAGTTTATTTGTATAATTTCTGTCATGTTTCTATGTCATGTTTATTTGTACTTCATTGTAAAGCGACCTTGAGTTTTATGAAAAGTGCTATATAAAATAAACATATTATTATTATTATTATTTACCACTGTTTTAAACTTTGTTTCCAATTTTTGGTTTTTGAATGCATGATTATTGTGAAGTAGTGGCTGTGAGTTAGTGCTAACACTAATTTACCAGATGGTATTTTAGTGTAAAAAAAGTGTTAAGTACATTAATTGTCTTTACATCTAAAGCAGTTCTTTCAACGTTTTATTGCCTAAGCATTTCATGTTAAAACCTAAAGAAAAATATTCAGTTGCATACGACCATAAGATATTAGATAATATATATGAGAAGATTCTTGAAATTCTAGATATGTACACTAACTTTAGAGAGAGAGAGAGCGAGTGAGTGTGTGGTGTGTGTGTGTGCGTCTACAAAATGAGCTGGCCCTGATCGGCATGGGTTCTGGACCAGACCAAAACAGAACTGGACCAGATCGGGCCACCACGGCCAATTGCAATAAAGGAATCCGGAGCTGGCCCAACTTCTGGTCAGGATGAGGAAAAAAAGGATCCGTGCCGGTATTGGCACGTTGTGCACAAAAGACACCGGCCCGAGTCTGTTGCGTCGGATCTGGCCCAGGAACTTACGAACTACGAATTGGCCCGGATGATTTTGCTCTCGGGTTAATAAAACGAAACCATGACAAATGGTGATGCGAAGAATTTTATTAAACAATAAAGTCTCTGAGTAATTCATTTATGAATAATAAGTCATTATAAACTAAATAATCCTATGAGCTTCAAGTAGACCGAACTCAGCTGAGCAGTCACGGGTGCCGGGGAGGACTCCACCTCTACTCATCGCAGATCCGGACCTCAGTGGTAAGAACAGATTAATTATGACTGTCAATGAGAGGAGGGAATGTGCATTAGATATTAAGTGGATTTCCCTCGGGATAGAAATACAACAGGCTTTAAAGGGTTAGTTCACCCAAACATATAAATTCAGTCATTATTTACTCGCCTCCACACTGTTTAATCCTTGTGGGGTTTTTTTTTTTTCTGAACACAGAAGTCGATTTTGGTCAAGTTTGTCCTGCTGGATTCTGTTCATACAGTATCAGTCAGTGGAGCCCGAGTTTCAGAAGCTTGCGGGGCGAAGATTTAACGATGATGATTTTTGAAGCTTCTGAAACATCGGGTTCATTTACTGATGTTGTTGAACCCAAACCAGCAGAACCACTTGACCAAATTCACATCCGCCGTGCTTTTTTGGGGTCTTTCTCCTAAATGCTCTCCGATTTCTTGCTCGGGGTCACTGAGATGAATACGCCCGCAGCTTCCGGTCCTGATGAGAAACAAGAGGTAATGCAGTGATGGAGCGTACTCTCTTTGACAAACTGAACATCTCCAGGATGCTGCTGTGGACTTCTCCATCCTCCAGGGTCCGTCACACAGCATTCTGGCGACATTTTCAGATCCTGCAAAGATCCACACAAACACAATACAAAAACGTCTTAATTGAAGTCCCGTTCACTACATTTCACACATTTCATGCATTGATCCTTGCCGCTGTCCGCCTATACATTGCTTTAGTTGGGGACACTCACTTCATACGCGATAATCGTTGCGACCCACCTTGATTGCAAATTCTAATATTGCACAGATACTATTTAAAGGCTGTAATAAGCTGCATGATGACTCCACTAAGTCATAATTAACTGCCTTTGAAACTACAACTTCTTTGCCATTATAAATAAGCACGGTGTTTTATTAATAATGTTGTTCAGTAGTTCCAGGGGGGGCATGTTGGCTTCTTGAGAAGCACATTTTTTTTTGTTTGTAAAGGCACTATAATAAACACACTGTGTCTTGACTGTTCCCCATTAGAAGTCACACAAATGATTCACATCTTAGTCTGTGATTTTTTCCCCTTTCTTTCCTGCAATTTACATGTTTAGCTGCTGCTAACCACAAAAGCTCTGCTATTTTTATGTTACACAAATCAGAATCTGAAAAGTCATGTATAATAATGGCCTAATGGTAAATTACAATATAACACTTTACGCCACTTAATATTTGACATGTTATTAAATTACTTAATTCATCATAAGCAGTGTGACTCACGAAAGCCTTTGATAACGCACACACTCACACTCACACCCACACACACCTGTCACATGATCTCTAGACTCAGCGGTCTGTTTTTCCTTTGTGGATGTTGCTCATTTCCAATTCTCTTAGAACACTTTCCTGTCTCAACATAAATGTTTCCTCAATTATATCGTCGAAAAACATGTACTAATAGACAAAATGAAAGATAACTCACGTTTGGAGACAACATGTGGCTTGATGGTAGATATGCTCTTCTATTTACGCGAAGTTCTTGGCCTAATTTTAACATTCGGACTCCCAATCGAAGCAGTGTTGAGGTTCAGTGAATTCTGCAATAGCACACATTCATCCTGGGGGATGTGTTTCGTACATCTGACGAGCTCCACCTGTCGATACCATGACTTTTAGTTTGCCCTTGACAATGTTCAACGAACCCACAACTGCTAAATGGGGCGCCATTTAGCTGAAAATGGCTGCCCACTGCTCGCCGGGTGTTGTGTTCAGAGTGTACATGTGTTTTCACTGCTCTGTGTGGTTGTGCACTTCGGATGGTTTAAAATGCAGTGCAACGAATTCTGAGCTGCTCACCATACTCAGCTGAATGTCACGTCAACTTTTCCCCACTTTCCTTTGCATCTGATAAAACCTTTTTTTACAGAAAAAATTACGTAATATATTATATAAATATACTGTAACCGTTACTGGCTATCGTCTTTCACTCTCAACAATTCCAACAGTTTACTCTACGGTACTCAACAAAATGAGATTTAGCACACGGTATCGGGTTTTGGTTTCTATGCACTCCACCGTTGTAAGCCAGCCGCCGCTGCTCAACATTCCACCGCCCTATTTGATGATTCTGTCCTCTCGCATGGGCTATCCTGGGATCTAAAGTGGCCATTCGGTGAGCACTTCAGAACCTGGGCTGAAGCAGTAGGACGCATCCGAGATGTTCTCAGCCTAAAGCTATTTTTTATGATTACTACTGTTTCGCACGGACTTCTGTCTCACATACTCTTTTTTCCCCTACTATATAGTAGGTAAGTATATATTAATCCTCGCGAGAATTAGTGCAACTCCTTGCCTACTCTTTTATGAACACGGAGGTGCAACATACACATCGCTCGCCTACTGCTTTTGCATACAATATAGTAGGGAGTCTGATGCATCGGACACACCAATGACTGAAATTATTTTTGGATGATTATTTTTCCAGTCGTGCCTTGTTTAACGGTTATTTTGCTGCGTCGATGAACAAAGTCTTCCGGTGTGAACGCCATGATTAATAAATGGCAGTTTAATTAATTTTGGGTGAACAGAAAGACACATACCTCATTACTTTAAACATCGCTTTTCGAAATTTGTTAATTTACTTAAATCGGCTGAAGATTGAAACTTAACAATATTAAGATACAACATAGGCAATTTCATTTGTTCATATTTAATACCCCAACCCCTACAGCTGACCAATCACAGCACATTCCGCATTTCGGAAGGAGTGCCTTCCTCGAAACAGGAGCTAAAAAGGGCATTTGAGACAGATGGGAAAGAAGAACTGTAAAATGTGAAATATGTGTTTTTTCTATCATGCATGACAACCTATTCTAGTACACCCCAAAATTAAGACTTTGTAAAAGGGCATAATAATACCACTTTAAAACAGGCAGCAGCTGCTTTTATTCACGTCCACACGAAGCCAGAGCTTTCCCTATACAATATTTTTTTCCCCTTGTCTCAAGAAACATCTGTCCACAGAAACTACAAAACCTACACAATACGATGTAGTATATATGCCAGACCAGTATGTGGCGCTGTAATTCTGCCACAGAGATATACTGAAAACGGAGAAGACTTGGACTATGCGTCATAAACCTTGCGAGCAGTATACAAACAAACTGGAACAATCCATTTATTATATGCTTTAGTGTTAGTTAATAAGAACAATCGTTCACAATTGTTTGTTCATGATTTTGTTTGCTGTTACTGATGTAGCGGTGTCGACTGGGGTGAACTTGGGAGATGACGTCATCGTAAATTCAGAACCTTATGGATTCGCGTCCACCAAATATGAAACTGCAAAGGCACAGCGTTTTCACATCAATTTAATCCAATTTGGGGGGGACCCGTTTCAAAAATATCGTTTGTCAACATCACTCTCCCAAAACACCAGATTCCGTGGGACGAAAACGCCTAACGATACAAAATGTATGCCCATCCATTGAAACACGTCTCCTTGTGGACGGGGCCTCAATCAGTGAAAGAGATATCACAAATAACAGGCAAACTTGCAAATAACAAATCAAACATTGAACCTCTTCTGCAGGAGTCCACTGAAAATAGAGGGTTGAAAACCCTATTATATCATCAGGTCCTTCATTGAACCCTGACAGGGTACTGTAAATCAGAGTGTCTGATGCTTAGCCGTCTCTAAGGCAAAATTCTCATTAGATGAATCATCTTGTCCAACAAAAAGCAAACAATGTCCTGGGGAGAAATAAATTGAAAAGCATCAAACATCCCAAAATCAAAACCAAAATAAGGTTGTTTCTTTTTTAGTGGACTCTGTTTTGTGTTTATTAAAATGCAATTTAATTTGTATATTTATAGACCATTACTTATTCCCAACGACCCTTGCTGTTTGCTGAGGACTGAACTGTTCAAGCACGTTGCGAGAAGGACGGGAGATCACCTAATAATAAAATAGAGTCTTTTGAATTTCCTCTAAAAATGTATGGAATTAATAGCGGTATTTATTTCAATAGGCTTATTTATTTCAGTGTCAAATTACCTGAAATCAAATACGGTTTGTAGCTGCCGTATGACCTCTAGATTGAGCTCTGTCTACGTAGTTCTCTAGCGTCTATTTTTTCATTGTTGAAATCTATTTTATACACCATCATGTTTGTTTCTATAACGTGTGAATATATCCCTATCGTATTCTACACAAAAACAATCAAGCTCCTTATCACTAGTGTTCTTTTGATTTCCTGAGTTCCCTAGTAGCTTATAGCCCATTAGCATCACCAGCATGGTTGTCGCTAAACCCGCGTACATTGGTAATACTCTATTCACACACTTGATTTAATGGCGGATGTTTGTCTACCTTTGAGTACAGGTGACGACACTTTCGAGCTGCATTCGGTGAGGCCGTGGAGAAGCAGTTTCTGTGCAGATACCCGCGATCCTGAAGGCCGACGAGAGCCCCAGAGCGGTTGTGCTCCACACAAGAGGGACTTCAGGAGCCTGATCGAGACGGTTCACAGCACGATGCCCGCGGCGACGATCATCGCGTCAGGACCACTGCCCACGTATTGACGAGGACACGAAAGGTTCAGTCGACTTTCTGCTCTAAATGAATGGTTATTGTCATGGTGTAAAGAACAGAAACTGCTCTTTGTTAATAATTGGAATCTTTTCTGGGGCGTCGGCTTTTTGTGATATATTTACCCAGCAAATTCGAGGTGGATCTCCTCGGGGATATCTCCAGGATCTATGCTCACTTATGACTAGTAAAGCAATTCTCAAATAACTGCTATGATGGCTTTTGTTCACACGTTTAAAATGTTCGGAAGGCACACTGTCAATCTATTAAGACTGTGTCTATTCCCCGAATCGTGAGGTCAAAATATAAATTAAATGTAGGATCTAGAAAAAAATCTTATCGAATTCAACCAAGCTTATAAAATAAATGAACAAAAACAATTTTTAAAGTTTGGGCTCATAAACATTAGATCTCACACCCAAAGCAGTTGTGTAAATGAAATGATCACAGATAATAGATTTGATGGTAATCAAGTAATCTGATTATTTTGACAACTGAGTAATCTGAAATATTTTAACTAATCTAGGGCCTGCAGCTAATGATTATTTTGGTAATCAAGTAATCTGATTATTTTGACAACTGAGTAATCTGATATTTTTTAGTAACACAAACAGACCTAAAGTGAAAACCAGGCTTTAGTATAACTATCAGTGTTGGGGATACAGGTTTAAGCATATTACGAAATACTTCTTGCTTAATGTTACACTGTCAGATTATACAAAAGAAATCTATCGTATCTCTTTCTCTGGCTCCTGTGTACCGGACCACCATGCCGGGCCATATACAGAATCCTAAACATACTTTGGAGTTTCCTCTCTACAGACCTGTGTTGGGTTACCGCTGATAAAGCGCTAATTTTTCGGGAGATTTTAAACATTCAGTGTTGATAAGTACAAATGAGCATTGGACTTGCATTACTGACTTATTAAAACTGTTTTGGAGTAAAGCACAATGGTCACCGTGCCCACTGCGTTTTAATCATACTCTAGAGTTAATTATATCGCACCTGGAATCGCTCTTACTTGACATAGATAATTGTACCTCAAAGTTATGATGTTATTGACCATGTTCCTTGTATCGTGCATTCTGCGTATTGATGATAATAACTAGATCGACTTTTCACATTATCGTCCAGGCCGAAACTTATGTTCCAGCCACCAAAGACAGATTCACAATAAACCTGCCTGATTTATCTCAACTGCTCTGTGTACCCATAGAATACACTGAACTATAACAAAATGACTTGGCCAACATGGGCACTATCTTCTCTAATACATTAGAAGCTGTTGCCCCCCATCAAATTGAAAAAGGTGTAGAGAAAAAATGTACTGTGCCCCAGAGCAACCAGTAATACCCACTCTCAAAGAAAGAAACTCGTAGTCTTGAGCGCAAATGGAGAAAAAACTAACTTGTAAGTTTTTTAGAATTGCGTGAAAAAACCGTATGTCCAGCATATAGACATGTTCTCTAAAAAAAACTGCCAGGCCCGAGCATCTCCAAAAACTCATAGAAAACAACCAAAAAACAAATCAAGGTTTTTATTTTACCACAGTGGCTAGATTAACAAATACCCAGACCGGTCCACCCCGATCCAAATATCCCCTCACAGTTAAATAGTAATGACTTAAAATGATTTCTTCACTGATAACGAGATCCAGCAGAAATTACAATAACAAACGTAATCTACAGCATCTAATACTTCCTTTATCCATCGCAACCAACGATAAACTTAAGGTCACGTCCCAACCATTCAAGCTGGCTGTTATTAATCCTCTTATTAAGAACACACAACTATAATCCGATGAACTGGCAATTACGCCCCATCAAATCTTCCATTTATGTCTAAAAAATTTTAGAAAAAGTGTGTATACATCAGTTGTGCTCTACCTGCAAAATGGTCTATGAAAGAGGAATTTCACGTACAGGGTTTCAGGCCCCCATCATAGCACAAGGGAAACTGCACTTGTTAAAATTACAAATGACTTGCTATTTGCAATCAGACCAGAGCTGCATCTCATTGCTTCTAGTTTTACTTGATCTTAGTGCTGCGTTCGACACCATAGATCCACGACATACTCATAGATAGATTACAAAACTATACAGTGTATCCAGGGCAGGCTTCAAGATGGTTTAGATCCTACACCGCAATCGTCGCTACCACTTTGTTTTTATCTAAATGGAAGTCATCTCATTTTATCACCAGTAAAATATGGAGTGCCACAAGATCCTGTTCCTAGGTCCTCTGCTATTTTCAATATGTACTGTTGCCCTTGGTAATATCATTAGAAAATACGGGATTAGTTTCCACTGTTATGGCTGATGATGATACTCAACTATATATCCGTCAGCAAGAACCAGGTGAAACTTCTAAATTATCTAAGCTAACAGAGTGTGTTAAAAATGTAAAAGATTGGATGACCAATAATTTCCTCCCTATTAAATTCAGATAAGACAGAGATATTACTTATTGGACCAGAAAACATTAGCACAGATTCTCAGAATAGATTACAATTTGCAATTAGACGGATGGTACTGTTACTTCCTCTACTGTCAAAAATCTGGGGGGTATACTGTAGACAGTAACTTGTCTTTTGAAAATCATATTTTCCCATGGTTTACAAAAACAGCATTTCTTCGATCTTAGAAACATTGCCAAGCTACGAAACATGTTACCTGTTTCTCTTGATGCAGAAAAGCTATAGTTCATGCTTTTTCATGACCTCTAGACTGGATAATGTATGCACTGCTAGGTGGTGTCCTGCATCTCATAAACAGCTACAGGTAGATCCAAATGGCCGCTAGAGTCGCTTACAGGTCAGTAAAATATGATCATATTACCCCAATTTTACAGTCTCTGCAATGGTCCCTAGTAAGTTCCGTATCCGTTTACAAATATGATTACTTACTTAAAGGCCCTAAAGGTTTAGCTCCTGCGTACCTAACTATCCTTCTACCACTCCTACAACCCATCACCTCTCCCTAAGGGCCCAAAACCCTGTGACTTTTGATAGTACCGATAAAGCAAAGCGCACTTAAAGGAGGGTAGCTCCTCCCAGTATTTTGGACTGCAGTTATATCTGATCAAATGCCGCATTATTATTTTCCTTTAGCTTGGCAATATTTTTAACTACTCTATCTAGTTTTAACTAATGATTATTTTGGTCATCAAGTACTCTGATTAGTTTGATCAACGGAGTAATCTGATAATATTTAGTAACACAACCGATCTATGTGAAAACCGGCTTTTAGTAATAACTATCAGTGTGGGGTAAAGGTTACAAAATAACGAGTTACAGTACTATTTACTTTTTTGGGTAACGAATTCAAGTTAACGCATTACACTAATAATATTGGTAAACTACACTACTTTAACTAGACTATAGGAAACCGCTTTTCTGTGTTACACAAGCCGTGTTTGCGGGTGTAAAGTTCTGGGCCGGGTTTTCCGATAACGATTGATCTTACGCTTTAGAACTTTTTCTACGAGTATTTTAGATTGTTCGTTATTGTTTCACGTGCGTTTCCCAAAAATGCCGTGAAAAGCAATCACACATAGCTGTGCTTTAAGTCCTACTTAGGAGGCGCTATCCGTTTGTCAAGTGCTGAAACGTCACCTTTAAAGAATGGCTCTTAATTGTAGTAAACGATAGTTTTATTGATATTAACCTAATGCTGTGTTCCAGACAGACAACTTGGATATAATAACTATAACACAATACAATAGTATGGGCCCCTATCATACACCCGGCGCAATTAAACACAGGGTCAACAACCGCACACACAGCACACAAACATAGCCACAAAATATTAAAAATTAAAGGAATTGCAATGCCTAAGAATTTTTTGTAGGCTAATTAATAAATATAAAATCCTACATCATAATGGATAGTCATCGCATTTATCAAATGAGGCTATCTATTTGCTCGCAACAACGAGCGCTCCGTTTCCATCTCGGAAAACGCGTTCTCTTTGCGCTTGCCACATTCCTCCGCCATGTACTAGCCAAAAAAAAATGTCCCATGGCACAGAGCGCAACTGTCTCTTAAGGGCATGTAAAAATGAGACTCTGATTGGTTGATTGCACTTACGCCCAAAAACACCCATTACTCCTTAAGAGAACAGGACACCCATTAGAACCATGCTCCCGGCGCGCCAATCGTTTTTTTTTTCCGTCGTTCAGAATAGCAAAAGTGGATTTGGACACGCCCTGAGTGCCCTGCGGCCGTGCGCTTTACACTTTGCCGTTTAAAGATCGTTAAAATAGGGGCCCTATTTTTACATGAATTATACTGTATATATTATACTTTTACAACTAAATATAATGTACTTTTTATAACAATAAAGAGGAGAGAGAGAGAGAGAGAGAGAAATTATTCCGGGTCTATACATACAGGTCTTTCTCAAATTACATATTGTGAAAAGTCATTATTTTCCATAATGTATGATACAAATTTACTTTCATATATTTTAGATTCATTGCACACATCTGAAATATTTCAGGTCTTTGATTGTTGTCAAAATACGCTGATGATTTTGGCATAGGCAGCTCATGAAAAACCCAAAATTCCTAGCTCAAAAAATTGTAGCATATATTTCATCCGACCAATAAAGAAAAGTGTTTTTATAATAAAAACAAAAAAAGTCAACCTTCAAATAATTATGTTCAGTTATGCACTCAATACTTGGTCGGGAATCCTTGTTGCAGAAATGACTGCTTCAATGCGGCGTGGCATGGAGGCAATCCAGCCTGTGGCACGGTGCGTGAGGTGTTATGGAGGCCCAGGATGCTTCGATAGCGGCCTTAAGCTCAGCCAGAGTGTTGGGTCTTGCGTCTCTCAACTTTCTCTTTCACAATATCCCACAGATTCTCTATGGGGTTCAGGTCAGGAGAGTTGGGCAGGCACAATTGAGCACAGTAATACCATGGGTCAGTAAACCATTTACCAGTGGTTTTGGCACTGTGAGCAGGTGCCAGGTCGTGCTGAAAAAATAAATCTTCATCTCCATAAAGCTTTTTCAGCCGGAGATGGAAGCATGAAGTGCTCACAAAATCTCCTGATAGCTAGCTGCATTGACCCTGCCCTTGATAAAACACAAAGTGGACCAAGCACCAGCAGCTGACATGGCACCCCAGACCATCACTGTGACTGTGGGTACTTGACCACTGGACTTCAGGCATTTTTGGGCATTTCCCTCTCCCCAGTCTTCCTCCAGACTCTGGCCCCTTGATTTCCGAATGACATGCAAAATTTGCTTTCAGTCCGAAAAAAGTACTTTTGGACCACTGAGCAACAGTCCAGTGCTGCTTCTCTGTAGCCCAGGTCCAGGCGCTTCTGCCTGTTTCACTGGTTCAAAGCACACGACTGTGCACGGGTGGCTCTGGATGGTTCTACTCCAGACTCATTCCACTGCTTCCTCCGCAGGTCCCCCAAGGTCTGGAATCGGTCCTTCTCCAAATCAATCTTCCATCAGGGTCCGGTCACTCTCTTCTCGTGTGCAGCAGTTTTTTTTTTTTGTCACACTTTTTCCTTCCCACAGACTTCCCACTGACCCGGTGCCTTTGATACAGCACTCTGGAACAGCCTATTCGTTCAGAAATTTCTTTCTGTGTCTTACCCTCTCGCTTGAGGGTGTCAATGATGGCCTTCTGCGACAGTGTCAGGTCGGCAGTCTTACCCCATGATTGCGGTTTTGAGTAATGAACCATGCCGGGAGTTTTTTAAAAGCCTCAGGAATCTTTTTGCAGGTGTTTAGAGTTATTAGTTTGATTCAGATGATGAGATTAATAGCTCGTTTAGAGAACCTTTTTCATGAGATTGCTAAATTTTGGGTTGTGATGAGGAATTTTGGTTTTCATGAGCTGTATGCCAAAATCACAGTATTAAAAACATAAAAGACCTTAAAAATATTTCAGTTGGTGTGCAATGAATCTAAAATATATTAAAGTTAATTTTTATATTATCATTACATTATGGACAATAATGAACTTTTTAAAAATATGCTGAATTTGAGAAGACCTGTATACACTTAAAGTATGATGTAAAGTTTCACTTTAAAGCAAAATACGTTGCAGATAAACTACTAAACGAGTAGTTTACTGAAAGACTATAACTTTTCAAAGTATACAAATTATTTATTAGTAAACTATCAGTATACTATAGTTCACTTTAGTACAATTTGCAGTGCAAACTAACAAACATAGAGGTCAAAACATACTTGTGTACTCAAAGTTTTGGCTACTGTTTGCTCCTTACACGATACTTTTATATACAGAAATGGGCCAATTTAGTCCCCAAGGAGTATTGAAAGTACATTTACGAGTTTACTAATAGAACACTGATATTTGTATACTACTACAAATCGTTGTAAATACTGTGTATTTTGGGGGGGGGACCACAGTTCGTTTCTTTGGTGTTTGCTACTACATGTGTGGATCTTAGGGACAATCGATGGAGGGTTTTTTTTTCGGTTTATGGACATTTCATTTACTAAGGGTATTAAAGCTGGTGCGGTTCCTCCCAGCACCTGCTGAAGAGCAGCTGATGGTACTGATGAAGACCATGGACAGTGTGGCCACATTCTGCATGCTGCTGATGCTCTTCATCTTCATCTTTAGGTTTGTATGACAGTCTGTAGAGTATGTGTGTTATGAGGTTTCAGTTCCCAAATTGGTTTTCAGAGGTTTTTAGTACAGTTTCGGTAGAAAGGCCTGTTTCGTCATTAATATTTTTTTTATTTTATTTTTTTATTCATTCATTCATTTTAAAAAGGTTAACACAAGAAGTAAAACTCAAGAAGGTGAATTTTCCTAAGCACAACATTATTTTATTTATTTCAATCCAGTACTAATCAATGTCCTTATAAAGGTGCTGGTCCATATAATTAGAATATCATCAAAAAGTTGATTTATTTCACTAATTCCATTCAAAAAAACAAAGTGAAACTTGTATATTATATTCATTCATTACACACAGACTGATATATTTCAAATGTTTATTTCTTTTAATTCTGATGATTATAACTGACAACTAAGGAAAATCCCAAATTCAGTATCTTCAGGTTCACATTGAAGCAGACCTGGTGCCACACTCTAATACAGCTAATTTACTCAAAACACGTGCAAAGGCCTTTAAATGGTCTCTATCTCTGTCTAGTTCTGTAGGCTGCACAATCATTGGGGAAGACTGCTGACTTGACAGTTGTCCAAAAGGTGACCATTGACACCAACAAGTAGGGCAAGACACAAAAGGTCATTGGTAAAGAGGCTGGCTGTTCACCAGAGCTCTGTGTCCAAGCACAATAACAGAGAGCGAATGGAAGAAAAAGATGTGGTAGAAAAAAAGTGTACAAGCAATAGGGATAACCGCAGACCCTGGAGAGGATTGTGCAACAAAAAACATTCAAAAAATGTGGGGAGATTCACAAAGAGTGGACTGCAGGTGGAGTCAGTGCTTCAAGGAACCACTACACACAGACGCATGCAAGACATGGGTTTCAGCTGTCGCATTCCTGTGTCAGCCACTCTTGAACAACAGACAGCGCCAGAAGCGTCTCGCTTCAAAAAGGACTGACTGCTGCTGAGTGGTCCAAAGTTATGTTCTCTCTGATGAAAGTAAAATTTTGCATTTTCTTTGGAAATCAGGGTCCCAGAGACTGGAGGAAGAGAGTAGAGGCACACAATCCACGTTGTTTTTGAGGTCCAGTGTAAAGTTTTTTCACAGTCAGGTGATGGTTTGGTGTGCCATGTCATCTGCTGGTGTTGGTCCACTGTGTTTTTCTGTAGGTCCAGGGTCAAGCGCCAGCCGTGAGTACCCCAGGAAGTTTTTAGAGCACTTCAATGCTTCCTGATGCTATCCAACTTTATGGAGCTGCAGATTTCAATGTTTCCAACAGGACTTGGCACCTGCACACAGTGCCAAAGCTTCCAGTACCTGGTTTAAGGACCATGGTATACCTGGTTCTTAATTGGCCAGCAAACTCACTGACCACCAACCCAAAGAAAATCTATGGTGTATTGTGAAGAGGAAGATGCGATATGCCAGACCCAAGAATGCAGAAGAGCTGAAGGCCACTCATCAGGAGCAACCTGAATTCTCTCATAACACCTGAGCAGTGCCACAGACTGATCGACTCCATGCCACGGCCGCATTGCTGCGTAACTGCAGGCAAAAGGAGCCCCAACTAAGTATTGAAGTGCTGTACATGCTCATACTTTTTCATGTTCATACTTTTCAGTTGGCCAAGATTTCTAAAAATCCTTTCGTTTGTATTGGTCTTAAGTAATATTCTAATTTTCTGAGATCTGTAGTGTGGATTTTCCTTCGTTGTCAGTTATAATATCAAATTAAAGAAATAACATTTGAAATATATCGTCTGTATGTAATGAAGAATTAATAATCAAGGTTCACTTTTTTGAATTGGAATTAGGTAAAATAAATCAACTTTGTTTTTGATGATATTATAATTAGATGACACCAGCACCTGTATGATGTCATAATACCCGGGGGATCAGTGTTACTTTATATACGGAATGTACGATTCGAGTGTGTTGATAATTATTTGAAGTAGATTTTATTTGTATATTTTCTGTTTTTTGTTTTTTTATTTTTTAAAGTTTTAGTAAGTTTGTTTTGAGTCTTGGTCCACTTTTTCACTGTCTAATATAATCATAGCTTCTACTAAAAAATATACTTTGAACTGTACTAAGTATTACTTAATAAAATTAACTTGAAATATCCTACGTTTTGGTAGAGGTATCCCTAAACCTAACCTCTTACCCATACTTTATTCCTTAAATCAAGAGCGAAATAGGGGTGTAGAAGCATCTAACCCAACTTGGTAAGCCTAAAACTGACCTTTCTTGCCCAAACGTATCCCTCGATTCCTGATTGGTTGATTGGAATGTTGTTGTACTTGGGTGAATCCCGTCCACCCTGTTAGCACAGATCCTGCAAAAATTACGCTGGTATTATACACGTCCAGTGGCCTGTAGTTAGGCGATGGGGTCGTTTGTAAAGGAAAAACTATGTGCCAACAACAATACTAACCGGAACACATAATATGCATGCATTTACAAGTTTTCACAAATTCATGTTTTGTTTGTTTTACATGGAGCCAATAATGATAGTGTTTCAAAAAAATTGCAAATTTAAAAAAACCCATTTTCAAAGTTTTCACTTCAAATGCCATGGGGGGGGGAGGGTTTCTGTCTTAGATTCAACAATAAAGAGCGATACTCCCCCAAAATGAAGCGTGAGTGAGTTGGCACCAAGGGCCCGATTTGCGAACTGAATGTATTTGTAAAATAAGAAAAAGGAGGAAGAAAAAACACACAATAACATTTATGATTATAAAACATCTTTTAAAAACCATTTTTAAAAAATGTCCACGTGAGTTAATTTCAACATGGTAGGATATTCTTAGGCTACAGTCTACTCATCAAAAATTAAAAGAAGACCTTTACACAACTGATCCTTAGTCATGTCTATTGTTATGAAACAGTCCATAAATATAAGGCCTATATATACAGAAAAAGCTAAATTTTTCATTTCGGTTCATTCTTTGGGTTAAAAAAAACATCCTTCAGGTTCCATTTGCAGATCGAAATGAGAACAGTCCAGCATTTAGCAATAATTATTATTAATTCTGTTATTATTCTTGATTTTTCTTCAAAATGCTACCAACATTTTTGACTTATGCCTTTCTTGTGGGACCAAAATTTAGTTATTTTCTGTTTCAGCTGTTTGAATCGCCGCGGGTGCCTCTCGCACCATTCATTGGAAACAGTAGCCGTTCACCACCCGTGGCCATCTGACGCGAGCAGCGGTCCACCTTGGCATAATTTTGTTAATTATTGATTTTTTTTATTTTTTTTTTTCATCGATACTGAAACACGCATGAACTACCAAAGCCTATTTAACAGTTAAGCTTGCAAAGAGGCCACATCACGAATATGGACACGTTTGGATTTCCCTCTCCTGAAATGAGAGCCCCAACCGTTCCGCATGGTTCGCTTTAAATGTAATTATTCATGTATTTTTTTGTTTGTTTATAGCTAAGCCTATATTTTATATATACTGAATTTTATTTATTCAATTAGAATTATATATTTTAATTAATTATTGTTCGTTCTGATAAGTTTGTTAAATTTAAAGGAGTTTTTGTAAAGTGAAGAGAACTAAAAAATTATGCATGTTGGTACATTAGTAACATTATAGGGCAGACGTTTTATTTCGAATGTTAATAAATTGCAAACTATACATGGAATATAGATTTTTTTTCCTCCACCAAACTTAATTATTTTTTAGCATGTTAAAAAATAAATAAATCAAATAAATAAAATAAAATAACATGCCGCAACAAAATATAGGCGATTTATCGGTTAAAATGTGTTACTGTGGTTAACGTAATTATTACTATTATTATACTAGGAACAGAGTGGGCTAATTCTCGGCTATCCCGGGTTTTTATTTTTTTATTTCATTGCATCTCAAAATGACTTTGTTGCAGCACATTACTTCGCACGCTCAAACTGCCTCGCGCGTTGCTCATTCAAAATGTTGATATAACGGTTGCCGCCCATTATTAAAGGAAGTGTCATTAACAAAAATCGAATTATATTGTTAGTTATTATATGGTTAACACAAGTAACATTTAGGATATTTAACAGGCACTGTGGACATTTACCCTTTTTAACTTATAAACTTCTGAGATTTTAAGTCAGTTAAATAGTAGGAAGTTCAAGTTTTAAAAAAAA
>NC_056584.1:29435120-29435230 GCF_018340385.1 Cyprinus carpio | reverse complement strand
TTACAATTATTCTAAAAAAAAAAAAAACAATGTAATTAAAAGTGCCATCGGCCTGAGTAAATTTTACCGTAATAGAATTCTGACTTTAAAGGTTAGTGATTTAGGAAGTG
>NC_056584.1:29433838-29434932 GCF_018340385.1 Cyprinus carpio | reverse complement strand
GTTTGCTTCTGGTGTTTGGATTGACTTCAATATCATGAGCTCCCAGTTTAGGACTAGCCAACACGGGTTTTTTTTTTTATTCTCTCTCTATCTCCTCTCTCTCTCTCTCTCTACTCTATGTAACTCTCTATTTAACAGCATTAACTTACAATGAAATAGTCTTCCTCAGGTAGGACCGAATGTATTTCTGCCTTGCCTAAATGTTGGGCTCAGATCAGTTAAGTTGTATTCGCTCAAATTGATTTAATTAAATCACAACTTGCGGACTTTGAAGCTGAGTGCAGTTAGCACGAGACGCTCGCTGTGAAGCGGGGGAGCAGCTGATGGACGGGGGAAAACGACTCTGCTTGGTCTTAAAGGTTCCTCAAAACGCTATGTGTCACAACTAACAATAGATTTTCATCAACTAATAATTAATTAATCAAATTGATAATTTGTTGTTGGCCAATCAGGGTCTTGTGAAAACCAATAATATGAGCTGGGGGAAAATAATGAATAAAAAGCGCAGGGCTGCTGTGAGTGCAGGCATGTTTTGGCCCAGTAACACGCTGACAGCGTCACAGTTCATCCACAGACGAAACAGACCGAATTCAGTTCAGCCTGGAGGGGGGTTAGGGGGAGTAGTTTCTTTATAGCTTGTGGGGGGATTGATATAAATGTGTGAAGATCCTCTTGGTCTTTCCTTCTGACACAGTGTCTTCTGAGGGTATCAAACTTGCAGAAAACAGGTTTAAGATAGGACTCGTCATTTTGGTTTTAGGGCAACTTTGAAGAAAGGTTTTGCTCCACTTCAATTACGTGACTAATGTATAGCGCAATATAGGTTTATTAGGATTATAAATTCAGAGGAAGGTTGCCTTAATCAAATTAAATAAATAATAAATAAATTCGCAACAATGTTTCATTAATTTCTTTTTTTCATCTAAACATATTATTTTTTTTGACTATGAAATATAACTTCTCACCGAAGGTAGCCGTTTCATAACAATATATTGCCCCATCTCTTTAGTGTTTTCTAAACTCCCAACCAGCGTCCAGACATCAATATGATCCGTCTATGATGTTTTATAGGCTTTTTTAGATTTGGGAATACA
>NC_056584.1:29433381-29433598 GCF_018340385.1 Cyprinus carpio | reverse complement strand
GGTATAAAATGCTTTAAAAACTTTAACAGAGATGTCTAGAGGATATTTTATAGGTCTGCCTCCCATGTAAGATTTTTCTAGTTACTAGTCGTTTATTTGTCATTATTCTACTAATCGCAGGTTTATATTACATTTACATCTATAATCCATAATGACCCATACGGAAAGGTAATATATTCACATATATGTGAAGCACTGTTAAATATATTGAAATATA
>NC_056584.1:29433115-29433181 GCF_018340385.1 Cyprinus carpio | reverse complement strand
TTTAGGACAAGTTTATAATTTTATGTACTATGTAAACGCTGTGTAATGTGTTTGATGGGCGCGCGC
>NC_056584.1:29432732-29432800 GCF_018340385.1 Cyprinus carpio | reverse complement strand
CTAATCACATATTTTGTGTAGATGAGTTTTTTTTTATAGCTTTGTAAATGTTTTGCTGGCAATTTGTT
>NC_056584.1:29432357-29432549 GCF_018340385.1 Cyprinus carpio | reverse complement strand
TATTTTTCTTTTTTGACCAGCGTTTGATTTGTGAGCATATCTGTTCGAGGGAGGCTTTAAGACTAAGCGGAATCCTCCTACGGCTGCTCGCTCCCGCTTCACAGCGAGCGGGTCTCGCGCTAACCGAGTTAGGTTTTTTAACGTCCGCGTTTCGACTTCAGCTAACAGTTAATCAGTTTGGGAGAATGCAAA
>NC_056584.1:29432206-29432306 GCF_018340385.1 Cyprinus carpio | reverse complement strand
CATCTTTCTTTAATGTAGGTAATGTTGTTAAATACCTATGAAACAATTTATATTTAAATAACTTACAGCATACTCTTAACCTTGAATATCATTCTTAAAC
>NC_056584.1:29431847-29431971 GCF_018340385.1 Cyprinus carpio | reverse complement strand
TATAAAATAAAGAAAAAACAGTAATTTTGTGAAATAGACTATCATTGCAATTTAACATAAAAGTTTTATATTTTAATATACTTTAAAATATAATTGATTCCTGTAAAGCCATGCTAAATTTTTA
>NC_056584.1:29348934-29430847 GCF_018340385.1 Cyprinus carpio | reverse complement strand
TTGTTTTGTGTTATGCCACAGTACAGTACTACAGTGCACTACTGCACTACAGTTTGCTGCTGCACTGGGTATAGCATATACTGTATATATACAAAGTGAACTGTCCAGTGAGTGGTGCCTAAAACGCAGGTTCAATACGCGACCCAGGCACGTATTTGTTACATTGATATAGGAACATATTGCTGTGTTCATAATTCAAATATTCGAGGAGTGTTGCTAACAAGTTATTGCTCTTTCGTGTCGGAAATATCCCCCCTACACCAAACCCAAACCTATCTGACAGTGTTAACAATGCAAAAGTGATATATAAAATGCATTTGCTGATGCCGCGCTATCTTAACTTCCTTATGGATTTGTGCTGTTTTGCTGAACCTGTTTCACGGGTTCGCATTCGTGAGTTCCATACTGCTCCAATGCTACATCGCATGAGCAACTGAGCAAACTCTTTGAATTAGAAAACCCATGCATATGAAAACTGTATATGTGTCGACAATATTCAAATGCATCAGCTTTCAATTTCAAAAAAACCTTGCAGCATGTTAAAATTGCTGTGTTGAAACAGAAATATTCCTCAGTCATAATTTGGTTTGGTGGGGCAAAATTAAGTGCTTTAATTAATGTTAAAATTAAAAATTCGAGTACCTGTGGACCTGCAAATCATATAACTTTGTGTGTAAAGGAATAAAAGTTTGTGGGAGTTTTACTGGCGAGGGAGTGTCATTTTCAACTGGGGAAAACTGCAGGATTTTGTATGTAGGTACATTTTTTGAGTTTCGCAGAAATGTAGGATAAAGGGTGCTGCACACTACATCTGTCTGGTGGATGACACAGAGCATCCTAAAATGCAAACTTTTTTTTGGTCCTGAAATGATATTTACTTACATTCTCACTGCTAGTCATAAGTATACTCTCCATATAACCATGTATGTGACAAATAAAATCTTTAATCTTGAATGCATCATTTTAATAATATTAATATATAATGCATAGTTTTTAAATAAGTAAAATGTTTATTTCCCAAGAGAATGAACAAATTGGTGTTGATATATATATTCACGAATCGATGTTAGACATCTCAAAATTGTCCCTGTATACGGTGAACTCAACTAGTTTTACATGCTATCCCATTTAACCAGTTATATAAGCAGTCCCTGTCCACCTTTACTACTAGAATACTGAGTGTCAAATTTAGTTCCAGTGGTTTATGAATTATTTACTATGTGCCCTGCAGGCTTTCTTTTTCCATCTGTAGCCAGCAATGAACATGAAATAGCTGTGAGAGATGGAAGCAAATGGTGAGAACACAGAGCTGTTGAGTCACTAAAACTTTAGGTTATTTATTTATATTTATGTACACATCTTATCTTTTTGGCTGGTTGTGACTCTGGCCCATCCTGTGGGCCTGTTTTCAATATATGTTGCAGGCTTTCATTGTTTTTGCTTGGTCACGTGTTTAAGCTCGACAGAATGTGCTAGATTGCCATGAGTTGTATTTATTCTCATTAAAAACAAATCTCAGCTGAAAGCATCATGCATCATGTTTTGGACTCTGCGACCTCTATGAATGAGTGCCTTCCTGACTGCAAGTATAAACTGCACTGAATGCACTCTGTCACTGTTTTTTAAACAGCTTTCCCCATTTCATAGGGCTCTCTCTAATATGAATAAATTTATTATGCACCTTACTGACGTTAAAATGAAAATGTTAACTTTCTACAAAACACATTTTGGGCAGATTGGCTTTATGGCATGATTTGGAAACGGCATATATTTTCTCTTCAAATATTTTTATCTCTATAACATACCAACTGGATTTCTTTGTTCTTTTAGCTGTCTAAATTTCTCTTTAATCATATGTTTAGTTCATACCCTTTCTAACCCAGACTACTAAAACATTTCTCATATATTCTCTTTGATGTTATCGGGATTGTGTTCTCAGTGGCGTTGCCCTCGTCCTCAGCTATTTTACTTCACTACACTGAAATCTCAGTCTTCCTGTCACAGATGCTGCCTTGAAATGGATTTTCTTCATGTAAAGAGCGGTAAGCACTCTTCTCACTGTAGGTCATGGAACAGGTATGAGAATTTAAGCATGCAAATATTCAATAATAATTTTGGGCTGAACAGAAATGTCTCAGCACAATACATTTGATTTACGCTGAAAAGCTGAGTCATTTTAGCCGATTTGATTTTGGTAGTTATTAAAGCAGCAGTTTTGCTTTAGGGTTCAGATTTACATATTGGACATCAAGGTGGGACCTAGGACATTATATGACACAACATTAACAAAAAATAGTATATAATATTGAAATTCTTATTAATATTCGGGAATTAATTTTCATAAGTTATTATTATTAATAAATATTATTGGAAATATTAATACATACATTTTGCATGAACTGCATGAATCGAAGAATATATGCAAAATTATTAATATGATGTAGGCTGAATGGGAAAGCCAATTTATTTAGATTTTCTAACTACACACCAGATTTATATGGTTTTTTTTGCATTATATTGTTTTCATTTAACTATCTCTGACCATATTTTAGATTTTTGATGGAAAAAGTTGTATATAAAAAAAATGTTTTTAGCGGCATAACCCATATGTTTCATTTCTAGTACTTTGCTGTACATTTAGTTCATAACAGCACTGCACTTAAGAAATTACTTTAACTATCACCTTCCACACTTACTTTATTATAGCGCAAGCATTTTGTCTTTAAAAAAGACATATGCTTCTCTACTACAAATACTTCACTGTCCGATAAGACACCATATTGCATTATGCATTTGGTGTTCATTATTTGAATGAGGGGATTTATGTGAAGCTAAATACAATCACGCACTGGTAACCTAACTCCTAACATAATCATTGCAGTAAACCTGTAAGCCAGTGGGAGGTAACATCCCTGCCTTTCTGCCTTGTATTAGATTAGAACCTATTGGTTTGCAGGAATCAAGCGGCTACAAGTTATCAAGGCACATCAGATTTCCAAGTCTGCACTTAACCATTGCAACAGAGTGGAAAAAGATGCCTTTACTATAAAACCGGAAAGAGGTTGTTGTTTACATCTTAATATGACTAAAGCACACTTTTTAGTGGGACAGGGGGGAAAACAATCAAGCGAAATTCCAGAAAACTGGGATTATGGAAACACATGCTGCTGTAAAAACACATTCCCGGTTTCGCTTTTTATTTAAATAACAGCAAATTTGCATGTCTAGTTGAATTGAATTGTCTTTGGAGACCTTGAATGGTGACAGGCAAGAGTGTGTGTAACAAGTTGTAGAGCAATTTGTGTTGGTTGGTTTGAGTCCTCAGTGGGGCAAGATTACTACTTCTGACAGGTCCAAATAAAGACAGATTGAATAAACATGTTGGAACCACATCCACATGACCCTGGCAATCCAATCAGATATCAGCAGCATGAATGTGCCTGTAAAACATACATGCATGGATGCATTCAGAACTTAACTCCTTTTGGAAAGTTGTGTTGGCTTTAATAAAACCAATAAGTAGTATTTTTTCAGAATGGCCCCTTTAGCATGAAGTGCTGTAAAATTGCTTTTCAGCTCTGACATTTGAGTGGCACAATAGGCAAATTGCCATTTTATATTACAGCTGGACGAAAGTGTTTCACAGATTGAAATGCAGAATTGTGGCCCTGACCAAATTGGCATGGAGTTTGATGTGTGACCGTCCCTCCTTTTCTTTGTCACACACATCATCAGCCTGCAGCCCCTTCCTCTCTTATGCCTCAGTACATCCGATTTGACATCTTGCTTTTGTTTGTTTTTCCATCCACAGCCATGAATCTCCTCAGTCAATATCATTCTAACTTTTAACTTTCACGCTCTCATGGCCTCGAGCATCTAAATCAATTGTCAGATCATTTTGATAAAGATGCAATCAGATCTCTCAAGTGGGCTTAAAAAAAAGGTAATGCCTTGAAGAGAACACATATTGGAGAGGAATGGTCTGGCAGTAGTATGAATTGATGTGGGTATTCATGCTTTTGTTGATAACAGCAGATAAATATTGGATAACAGTCCACTGTTGCACTTCTCTCTTTCACTGAAGCAACAGTGTCCCCACTTTCCTCACAACAGAATACAAGCAGCTATAACTTTTTGCTGTAACTTTTATAAAGTTATTATTTTTATAAAATTATTATTTTAGGTTTTGTTTTAATAAAAAAAATGACAGCAATGTTGGGAGTCTTAACAAAAACTGGATTTTGAAGGAAACTCTAATAGGAACCTGAGGTAGGACAGGCTTTACTTCCCCAATTATCGGGCAAGGATTAGACTTAATAAACGCTCTATGAACTTGATCTTTTGCTGTGCAGAAGTGAAAGGCGTTTCAAGTCTGCTAAGAGCGCACGGACAACATGTTCTCAGATATATAGTAAATCTATCCAGAAAGGATGATAACGTGATGGGACATGGAAAGGAACCTATGTCAAACAACTTTAGGTTTAATGATTGCTAACTTACTGTACAAATCACATACCAAATGAATAAAGTATTTAGTTATTATTATCTTTTTTAATTATTCATGAAAGTGCTACTTGACAGAACACGGTTATACACGTTGCAAATATAAACCGTAAATTCAATACAGGTTATTTAGATGTAGAAGAGCTAATTTAGTCAGGAATCAGATTACACTACTGATTGTGCGATATTCTCTGTGGCACAGAATAATCTAGATAGATGCTGGCCTCTTAGGGGGTCATGCAGTGTGTAATTGAAATACCATTGCTGCCCTTTATCGTTTTTTGATTTATTTTAAAAAAAAGAACCTGCCAGTTAGTCATTAATTCTGGAGTTAGTTAGACTCACATGGGCTGCTGCATTTTTATGATTAGCTACAAATTAATACTACTCATGAGAATCATTCATTTCAGGACTAGGATTGGTGTTGTGTTTGGTATGTCATAAATTTGCTAAAAAAAAAAAAAACAATTAATGATTAATGGTCATTCGCTTGTGTGAAGTTCCTTCTTGACTTATTGTTACAATATGCGTACTGTGTGTTTTTTGATTAACTGCCTATAAGTCCCATTTGTTCATTGTCATCGCGCTATTGACGATTTCAACCAGTTAACCAATTAGATACATTGTTTTCAACCTTTTCTAACTCCTACTATTCAAAACGATGACTCACAAACACTTTCTGTCAACACATTTGTTGCACTGTGAATGGTGGACGATATTACCTTGAAACACTTTCCTCTTTATCAGCAGCTTTCTATCTTCCCTGAAAGTAAGATAGGAAGAACATGATACGTTCCTGAAATTGACCTGATTCAAGAAGGAATCTGCACTACTTGTAGCATGGTAGGACTACACATTATCGGCAAAACACAATCATAATTCAGTTTCCTTTGCAGTAGTTGGCAGTGGTCAGCCTCAGAGGTATTTTGGAACAACAGTTACTATACCTCATAATATACCCTCAGTCATTGCACAAGGTTTTGTCTAGTATGACATCTCTGTGAAGCTATTCCTCAGGTACCCAGCTCAGTCGGGAGTGCCCTACACGGTGTTTCTCCTAATTAAATCTTGCTCCTCGAATGAACAACGCTGATGTCCAGTGTTTTTGTTTTTCTGAACGTAACAACAGCCAAAAATGGTTTACAACAACGGAATATCTAAAATAGAAATTTGCGTCAGATTTAGGTATCGAAAACGGGATTTTCGTTGACACAGACATCCGCACAAGAAGATACGAAAGATATGTGAGGTAGATTTAAATGGTACACAATATTAAAGTCTAGATCTAATTAACTTTGTGGAGTGCCATTGAATAAAATCAAACGGCAAACCATTTGAGTTCATAGAGTACAGTATAACTACAAACAAAGTCATTAATTTCTCGATACCGCAGGGCGACAGTGTTTTCTAACGTCAATCTTAGAGAATAAGGAAGGAAGTAAGTGAAACAGTTAGCCAAGTACGGTGTGAAGGAATTTTTGCGCCTCTGCATTTCACATGCAACAAAGCTGGAAAACATAATTTGTGGATTAAAACATACGTGTATTTCCATCTCTTTTGGCAGACCAGTTTTGGAAGGTGTCCTAAGGAACTGTACCCAGTAATGGTAACAAAGTTCATTGGTGTTCTGGTGATGAGGTTTGGCAGCTCACGGTCTACATTTCAAGTCACCACACCAGAGGTGTTGCAGCTGGATTATTAGCATTGGCTTTATGCAGGACCCAGAACCAAGTTAACACTGACTAATATTAATACATTTCATTTTTGAACCTTGCCTTATAACACAGAAGGCATTGTTCATGTTAGAATAGAAAAGAGGTGTCAGATCCAAAACTGTTGCTATAAAAGTTAGAAGCACAACAATTCCTTAGAATATCACTATATGTCTTAAACATTAAGAATTTGTAACCAGTTCCAGTACTCATTGGAAATGACTCTAAAGTAGTCAAACATGTTCATGTAGAAGTGGGTGCCCTCAATACTTTCTTGGCTAGTTATAGTAAGCTACACTATAGCATATTGAACATGGTGGACTTTAAAGGCATACAGAACATGGCCACAAAAAATATTGGCGACCCATTGGTAAATATGCATCAAAGCATGCTGTGAAAATCTATACTGACATTAGTGCATGTACTTTTGATCTTTTATTTAAAAATTCTCAAAAATCTAACCTTTCATTTGATAATAAGATTTAAAATTGAGGGGGAAAATATCATTATGCGAATAACTGGTTTTTCTTTAAAGACACACCTCGCCACAATTAACCGGGGCACGCCTTGGGGGGTATATTCAATACTTTTTGAAACCTTTATTTGCCAGTTTCACAGCTCTTAATTTTTCTCCTATAATGCCGATGAGGGTTTATGAGAACACCTGGCCGGAAGAGAATCAGAGACCCATTCCTTCATCCAGAATCTCTCCAGGACCCTTCAATATTTCCCAGCTCCATGTTGTTGCTTCTTCTCTTCAGTTTCACCACACTCATGTTTCTATAGGGTTCAGGTTCAGAGGACTGGGAATGGCTATAGGCAGAAGTCTTGCTTTTATGCTCAGTGACCCCTTTTTTTTTGTGTTGTTTTGAGGTTTTGTGTTTGGATTATTTGTCCAGGTTGGAGGAATCCAAAAGTGGTCCCATTATAAGATTTCTAACAGAGTCCAGCCATTCACTATTGATTTTTTTTATCTGTTGGTATTTGACAGCGAATCCATGATGCCATGAGGTCTCTAAACAAGAATGTCCAGGACCCCATCAGAAATATAGGCCCACAGCATCAAAAAATAACAGGAGTATATTTCATTGTACAACATTGGTGGTACTTTTTAATCCCTGTCGTTCACGCAAACCCCATCTTGAGTGTTTGCTGCTGCTAAAAAAGCTAATTTTCTATCTGACTATAGAAGCCATCCCTGTGTTGAAGTTTCGGCAGTTGTGTCTGATAACTGAGGTGTTTATTATGCTGGAGTTTGGTTTTTGGATGAGCGAGGGAAATTTTTCTTGAAACCCTCCAAACAAAAAAAAAAGAAAAAAAAAACAAAAAAAAAGCCAAACAACTGTTGATGCTGTTACTGTAGTGCTGTTGTTTGACAATTATTTAAAAAAATTTTTTTTGTTTAGGGTTTTCTGACCCCGAGATCTATGGTTCTGCAATTCTCCAGGCTGTGGTCCTTGTACGATGTCTTTACTCCACTCCAAACTCTGCTTTTCAATGTGCATTAGGACGATATAGACACAACCTGGCCTCCTCTTCCAGGCAGTTTCGCTAACAACATTTTTCCTGTTTGATTGGAAAGAAATTCTTAATTATTGCCCTGAATGGTTTGGAGAATGGGAATTGTCATTTCGCTCTAGCTCTTTTTGTTAAGCCACTTCACTAATTTGTGAAGCTCAATAATACTTTTGCTGCACCATCAGAAATATATTCTTTAGGTTTTTCATTGTAATGGATGATTAAGGGGATTTGGGCTTTGTTTTCCCTCCTATTTATATTTTCTGGGAAACAGGAAGCCATGGCTGGAAAAAAATTTCATATTCATAATCACCCTGGAGGCTTAAAATTGTGAATATGAATGGGAATATATATTTTCAGAGATATTTTACTCATAAGAATTTTCTCTAGGGATGCCAATAATTGTGGTCCAAACGTGTACTTGAGAAAACACACGTATTTCATAATGCTATTTACTCCCCATTTTAAATTTTTACTATCCAATGAAAACTGGTTAGATTTTTTGTGATTTTGTAAAAAAATAAAAGATTAAAAGGATTAACAATGCAGATATTTTGGCCAGGGTGCTGATATTTTTTGGCCATGAGTGTATGTCAAACAATCTATGTATATGGCTGAACGTATGTTGTCTAACCAACAAAACACAATAACAGTAACAATCAACAACAACATATAAAAACAGATAAAAAGGGAGAAATTGCTTCTGTTTGGTAGATGTGTCACTTGTGAACAGTTTAGTCTACATCTAAAAGCTTTCAAAAATTTTTTGTCAAGTTTTCAGATGGTCTGTACAAATTTCTGGTGAAGACCAGATAAAAGCTTTGGTTAAAAACATATGCATTTTTAAGGATCAAACATGTCTGAAAATCGCAGACTTTGAAGTCAAAATCAATTTGATGGTGCAAGAGAGTTTAAGGGAAAACCTGCAAACTGGCATTCAAGATATATTGAGAAATAAGGTGAACTGACATTATACATAAGATCAGACCTACCTGTGACAGCAAGCACAAAGAATAAAAACCCGCAGGCCGCTTTCAGGGGATGGACCATGTCAAACATAAGAACATAATATTTAACGCATCGAATTTAAAGTTGTGAGTTCAACATGTAGTTTGAGGAAAGGACTTTGTAGGGAACTTATTAGGTCACAGATGATTAATTTTACGGACATCTGTGTGTGCTGTTGGTGAGCGTGTTCGTTGTGGAGTAGTTTTCTAATCACCCTTGAGTGAAATGGCAGGATCTGACCCATTAACCGTAGTCAACTAATTTTAGTTTATTCCTTCATCAGGCAATAGCATAAGTGTCCTTCTTGAAGACGTCCCTGTCCAGAGGGACCACAATAACACAGACCAAAGAGGAGAGTGAAAAAGGGCCAAATGAAAACAGTTTTTTGCATATGGTCCTTTGGGTTTGACTGAGATTAGAGAAATTAGAATATTCCTAATGTTTGGCACAGTAACCCCATCAGTGTCTTTGGGTCTTTGGGAAATTAATAGAGTTACAAAACAGACCACCAGTCTCAAATTAGGTCTCCCTTGGCAGAAGTGGGAATTCTGTTTTGATGGGTGGAAGTTTATGGTTAGGCACACAGCCTTATAGTCCTGGTTTTAAGACAGTCACTTGTTCAGGTAACTTCATATGTTTGTGTTCTGACTTTTTTAGAGAAAGACTATGGGGAAAAAAAGAGGGACAAAAGTTTCTAACTAACAATTAAGAATCAATAAAACATCTCTCCCTTGTCCAATTTGTATAATTAGTGCTATCATCACGACTGTGATTTTCATGCCTAGTGGTTTTCTCAACACATTGTTTATTGGCATGATGAATGTAGGATGGATGTGACATGATGGATATATCTTATCCCTACTCATTTCCCTCATGTCACAGGGTTAACAGCTTTTCTAGAGATGTTTCTCTAGAGAAACATGTGCTTCCTGCTGTGAAGACAAGTACATGCAAAGTAGTCTTAGTTCAGCAGCATTTGGTTTCATCTTATCTCAGGTACATTTTCTCGGATTATCCAGTTTCTTTAGTTCAACCTCAGGATTGCTTAACAATGTTTGGACAGCAGGAGTTTATATGCAAACCACTTAAATTATATGTAATTAAATTACAAGTCTTTCCAAAGTGTATAAAATATACAATTTCACATAAGAAACACTGTACTTAGCAGTGTGAAAAAATATAAAATTTAAATATAATAATATATGCAATTAGATAAGTCCTAAATACACATCAAGAATACAAATCCAATATTCTGTTATTTCACATACATGTATTTTTTTGTTCTTTACCTTGAACTGTATTTACAATCTAAATGATTCAACAAACAAAATGAGAAACTACCACAACAAAGTCAGAATTTCTTACTTAGCGAAGGAAAGAAAAAGAATTATTAAAAAACAAGAATAATGGTAGATTGCGACGGGAAATGGAGAGACATTTTGCTATTTTGTATCAGGGATGAGGGTTTAGAGTCAACAGAAAGATGGACAAGAGCACAACTAAAAATGGTGTGTATTAAATTAATGTGTATAACTTGCAGCAAAATCATAGGGGAGAAAAAATCATGAATTTAAAACCAATTGAAATCTTCACCTGTCAATTATTGTGTTTTGAACGTAAAGGCCTTTGCTAATAAATAATCTCTCTTACTTTTTTTCCAGATTATAAACAAATATAATATTCTTCAGATCAGGAGAATAACTTGGGGTAAACAAACTGCACACATGTTCCCCGGAGTAACATGTTCACACCCGCCTAAAGCCCTTTGTCCTCCATCCTCAAACCGTTTGAGTAGCGAGACGATGGCTATGGTCACACAGTATTTCCTTCGAATCAACGGCCTGTTCAAATTTTGGCGGGGTCATTGCATTTTGTGAACAATGCAACAAAAGAAAGTGTTTATACATGTTAACATACACATACATAACTGGGCATTACGTACATATATGCAGGATAATGAGGCGAGAGAAAACAGCATTCCCGACATCCATCTGTTAGTGCGCAGTGAGAAAGGCATGTACGAGCCTCGGCAAATAAGAGTAATACTTGAATTTTACAAATTGGTTCTGTACACAATTTGTGTTGGAGGGTGTTGCTGTGAACATCCCCCTCTTACCAAAGGGTTTTCATACAAATTGGAAAGTGGTTCATTATTGACACATATTATTCCCCTTGCGCATCAAGTGAAGTCTAAGCTTAACCAATACCTGGACTGAACCTTAGGGACTATTGAGTTTCCCGGCATTGGTTTTGAAGGAGTCCTGTTCCAGGTAGCCATTTTGAGCAAACAAAGATCATGGTAAATTCCCACTGGTATTACTTTCAATGTCTTAATCATTTTCATGTTAAAGCGACGTGGCCCAGCACCTGGTCCACCTCCTCAGAAGAGGTCCCATTGGACTTTGAGCGTGGCACGTACTCAATATCAATGTTGTTTTTATGTTTGCCTTTTCCTCGACTCCATACAAACAGGAGCAGGAAGCAGAATAGAACCACTCCTAGGAATGTGAAACAGCCCATGGCTGATAGAAACTAAGATAGTCTTTAGGTCCAAGCCAAAGGGTCACATTGGGGTGAGGTTGGTACCCATTGGCACACCCCCACAGTGGCATTGCTTGTATCCATGTAATGCTGGGTCCTGTTGGCCATACAGGCGAGCCCAGACTTTTCACTGACCAGTGATACCATAAGAGTGTCATTGCCTGCCGTGTTAGAGGCCACACACATATACACACCGTCATCCTGAACCTCTGCTGCCTTGATATCCAATGAGCCGTTGTTGTGGACTATCACCCTGCCATGGCTCCTGTTGGTCAGGTGCACTCCGGCGTGGGGTTACCAGGAAATAGTGGGTCGTGGGGAACCCTCTGCGCTGCACGGGTAAACGGTGCTGACTCTGTCCCCGCCTCCACAGGACACCATCTGAGTCCGGTTTTCTCGGATTTTCGGCCTTGGTGCAGGTCACGTAATTAGGATAGCAGGGTCTCTTTTGAAATCCTTGAAGGGGCGTCCGTGCAATTCCTCCGGCGAGTGCTGCATTCAGGCTGGGTGTCACAAAAGAAATGGAAATGACGGCTTTGCAGCAACCACCATGAGTCGTCGGCAATCGCACACCAGAGGATTGTTGTGATCAACAGCACCTCTAGGGCCTCAGGAGCATGCTGAATACAACCCTCCTCCAGGGTATCAAGGCGGTTTGTGGGAGACATTTAGCGAACGGAGCCAGCGGAGTAGCGCCCTGGAAAGCATATGGTTCGATGGACAGCAGTTTGAGACCCCAGCCAACCTCAGCTCACGCAATCGCACCAGGTCTTGAAGCAGGCCACCCTCCACCATCCGGATACGACTGTAGGAGAGGTTTAAGGTGTGTGAGGTAGGCAGGTGGCGAAAGAGCCTGGTAAGGGAAAGTAGACAGGTTGGTGTTGGTAATAGAAACGCGTGGTGAGGTTGTGAGACCATGCAGAGAATTAGCAGGCGACCAAATCTAACGATGGCCAGTTGTCGATCTCTAGGTGACGGAGGTGGAAGAGCTTCTTGACGGAGTTAGGGGTGTTAGAGAGCTGATACTGAGCGTAGCGCATATGTAGGCAAATCACACAGGTTGTGCAGGTGGGACAGGGTGGCATCTGGTGGGACACACCATCCCGTCAAGTTACAGCGCCATCCCAGCGTTCAGGCTCTCCAGTGACAGTAGTCCCAATGAAGGCCCGATGGGAGATGTAAACAAGCTCATTGTCTCCAACTTCTAATGACCTGAGGTTCAGCAGGTCCTGGAAAATATAGTCCACCAGAATGACAACTTTGTTGTCAATGATATCAAGGTTTGTCAGGTTGGGAGCCGGAGGCCGGGAGAAGAAGACCTAGAGAGAGGAGCTTGATACGGTTGCTCTTTAAGCTCAGTGATGTGGAGCTGTGTAGAGTGAGTTGAACGAACCCTACCCCTCCGGGCTCAACGTAGGCAATGATATTCCCCCTCCAGAGTCCAGTTCTTCTATGTGTGGATAGACAACAAAAGTCCTCAGGGGTTGACGGCCGGGAATGCCCGATTCTTGCTGAGATCAAAGGATTTCGTGGATCTCAGTTGGGACTCCATCAGGGATAGCGTTGTAGCGCTTACGGTGGCAGATGACAGAGCGGCTCGGGGCGGAGCACTCGCAGCGAGCGGGGCAGGCCAGAGTGGAGCCCCTACGAACACGGCCACCAGGGCCAGCCCCAGCAAAGGCTGCCAGCAAGACACGGCTGTGTGCAGCATGACTCGATTCAAACAGTCCACCATACTGTCATGGCTCTGAAAGAAACAGAAAAACAAAAAGTTAATATGTGAACTTTATTGCATAGAAGCCATAAGTAATATACAGTTAGCATCTTTAGCAAAATAACAATAAAAAAATATAAATAAGGTACTTAATCCCATTTATCAATACTGGTTAGTGTCTTGTAACATTATATGCACAACATGGATTCACCTAAAATGGCAGGAGACACCACTCAATGGACTTGATATAAATTTGTTTGTATTGCACATAAAAAAAAAACTAGCTGATCAGTGTAGCCATGCTCATACAAATGAACACTGCCTCAGTTCTTGCTTGTGGGTTTGTATGATGCATGGATTGATTCCTTTATTGTTTTTCACATGAATTCACAGCCCTAGGGGTGTCCTGCTGTTTTTTATCTTTCTCAGTTGGTTCAGTAACTTTTGAAACATTTGGGACTTTCTCGCCATTGCATATCTGTGTGGTTTCTGCAGTTTTCCTAAAGCTGCTTTTTAAAATCAAAATCATTTCACAAAATCTATTCTCATTAATAGTGTAGTACACAGCATTTATACCTATTTAAAAGAGCTGTTCAAGTAATTTTGTAATTCATATTCATTAAATGCTAATTTAATTATAAACATTCATAGAGTATTACTTAGAGAACAAAGACCATAATTTACACAATAAACTTAATTAACTTAATACATTCTTAGTTTCAAAGTGGACAGCCAGCATAAATTATTTTGGTGTTTGACAGATTTTGTTCATTATGTCTACAGAAAAAAAACATTTGCTTATCGGATTTAGCCTTGAACATAAAAAACGTTTGGTACTTTATTTTTTCCTAATTTCCCTTAGAACTTTCAAAGACTATACATCTACATTAATCATTTGTACAGCACAAAACATATTACAGACACAAAGACAACCAAGGATTATAGTGATTTCCAAACTGCACTCTGGTGCATCATAAATATAATAGTTGGAGGGCACAATCCACTGGTGCAGACAGCTTACAGATGCAAGTATGTAGATTATTACAAAGGCGGAAAAAAGATGAATAAATGAGACCTCAGAGGTTAATAAAACACATTTACTGCTTTTTTAGACATTCACCTTAATATGACCTTTGTGCAAGACTCAAAACAAATCATAGAATCATATAATTTCTGTCCTGACATAAACACTCACATAAATTCAGAATCTATGTATGTGAGCCCACCTCTAAAAGAGACTCTGACTGCATTTTGAAGCCAAACACAATAGCCAAGTGACAATGAAACGTGCAACTTCTTGTTTTTGAACCACCTGTACTGTTTATTTTAAACTTGTGACCTTGATGTTGACCTCTTTCTGTTATCACTCTTAACATGTTGCTAACGGTTGTCAGATATTATTCTCAGACCTTCATAAAGCCTTTGATTTTAAAGTCAACATGAAAATCAAAATCAACCTCCGTTTACTTGTCTGTGGAACCTGGTAGTCTTCATACTCTTCAAAATATAATAAATGATGTTATGGCTCATGAAACAACTTCCTATAGTATTCTTTGAAACAACCTTACTTCTTGGCTGATATCTTGTACTTTTTTAACCCACCCTCTTACTCTACCTGGCTTTATTGTGGTGACAACCACCTGATGGACAAAATAAAGCCCACCCTCAAATAGTTCTCATTTGAATATCCAGTTTAATTTGGGAATTATAAATGCAGCAGGCATAATTGGCTGCTAGGGCTGCTGGGGAGCTGTTAGCTGTTAGAGACTTTGAGCAAGTACAAGATATTGGTGCCATGTTGTTTTATAAATGCAGCAGGCATAACAGCATTCTCAGCATCATGTGAAAAAAATCTCACTGCAGTCAAGTCACAGTGGTGTCTGCCTGTGTGTGCATCAGCAAAAACAAGCACTAACACATGATGCATGTGGAGACACTTTCATAAACATCCTGCAGTGTGACTAAAAGTGTGCATGTTTGTTTGATTGTTTTATGTAAATATGCAGTTTCACATGAAGTTTGCACTTGCACTGCATCTGGTATGAACTTACTTGAATTGTGGATGTGCTTGTCAATGTTTGACCTCTAGAGGGCAGGTTTGCATAATAGGGCAATTCAGAAAACCAGGACATAAGTTCATAACAGATTTAGTCAACGAGTGCGATTTATTTTAAGTGTGTGTCATTTGTAAATTTATACAATATTTAAATTAACTATAATGTAATTTGAACATGAGTTTATGAGAGCTAGATTAAAAATTAACATTTTCCTGCTTATTTGTAACCTGTGCACTGTAAATTCTACATAGGAAATTACAATACAATAAATTAAGAGACAATATATCATCTAAATGAACCCATTAAAAGAAAAAAAAACTTCCCTGCAGCCTTCAATGAACAGTACAACATGAAACTGAATGTCAGGAATGCATAATGAACTAGAGTTTAATGACGTACCACCACGCATAAATGTTTTGTTCCTACGCATTTGGCAAAGATAAAACAATGTGATGTTCAAGTAGAAAAATGCAAAAACTTAACGATGAGTAGTGTGTAAGTGTGTGGGTGTATGCTGGGGGAGCAGACAGATTGTGAAACAGGTTGTGAAAAGTGCACGGGCACAGCAGTTCATCTGGTTGTGTCATGGGCCACACTAAATTAAAGAGAGAACAAGAGAGTGCAGAAGACCCCGCAGGCACAAAAACACAGCTTGGTCGAGTTTTTAAAACATGTGTTTATGCACTCTCATTATATGACGCAGAAGACGTATACATAGGTTAAATATATATGACAGTAGTTTACCTGCTACCAGAGAATGACCCAGTGAAACACAGCAAAAACAGAAAAAAAGAAGAAAAAAAAAATATTACAGTGTTATAACTGTTCCTTGTTTAGACAGAGTGTCTGGTTTGCCCTTACCAAAATATATGCTACTCATCACAAAAAAATGAATTTGGTGTCCTGTTTATTTCCTGGCTTTATTAGCGTTGCCATGCTCTTAAAACTAAACAGAATAGGAAATAAATGAGACAGTATGATTAGACGAGAGCATATTCTCCCTGTATAGTAAGCCTATGTTTAGATTCACCCCAATGAGCAATTTTGAAGCATTAAGCTTGTGGTTGACACGTGTCTCCAAGAGAGCAGCTGGCTCACAGTGAAGAAACGCAAACCATGACATCACCCCCCGTTTGTATTCAGGACGTCTTATTAGATGACAAAATTAGTCTTTCTTCCTGCTAACATAAACATACACGTAGAAACTGACAGACCATGTAAACAAACAGATTTACACATCCAAAGACACTTCCACATTTATCAGCAATTTGTACCTAGGTTAACCTTGCACTGATCTATTGGCTAGTGTCCCCCAAGCTGAATATAGATGCTTCTTTGCTAGCTATTCAATACCGTATTGATCGCCACCTATCTGGGAGAGTTTATATCTGGAAGACAACTGGTTTTTGTCAAATCCAGTACAAAAAACACATTTGTTCTGGGATCATGCCTCATGATAATAACCGCATTTTTTCAAAATCTCCGGTGGTTGGGATCGGCTAAAGTACAGCATTCCACACAATGTTTGGATGATAATTTTGTAACGCTATAAATATAATGCTATTTAAATAAATAAGTAGGATTGGGTGGTGTGAATTAATCCACTGGGTTTAGATTGGACTATGAAAAGTTCTCAGTATCTCTGCTGAAAAAAAAAAAAAAACTAAACTGGTCTTAGCTATCTTAAAATGATCTCCCAGCCTGTCTAAGCTGGTCTTCACTGGCGGCACTACCTGTTCTCCCAGACTCCAAAAGTGCTCAAAACCTCTCTAAAACAAGCCAACAGATCACCAAGCTAGGAGTCAAGCAAACCAATTTGTACAAACTAGTAAAAGGTATTTCCTCGACAGGAGAGGTTGAAAAATAAGAAGTATTGGTGACATCAGCTGAAACTGAAAGTCATTATGATTAAATTTTACGAAGACAAAAATTTTCTTTGGCTTTGGAAAAAAATGCAATAAATAAGGCGCTCACAAGATTTCGCTCACAATTGCTTCATAATAACATGTATAAAGAAAAATAAATAGTGCCAATTTTCATATCATAACGTTAAAGCTTGACATAATCAGTGCATTAATAAACTTGCAAATAAAGTCTATAAAATATCTAACTTAACCTTTTTTCACATGAACATGACTCATGTTCTCTTCAATAAGTGATGATGTGTTTTGCTTGCCATTCAATCTGCAAATTCATTTTATTTACTCTTCTATGGCGCTTGACATGTGAATGCATGCCTGTTACAGAGAGAGGGAGAGAAAAGATAGCATTTAAAAACCTGGGACATGCATTTGTGTCCCGACTGGGCTGTGATCGCTTAAAGTGTGTGAATGGTTCTCCCTGGCTCTGTCAACCAGACTAGAACCGAGTCTAATACCCTTACATGCACTCTCCAGCATTTTCCGGTCTTTTAGCCCTGGCAGTTTTAGGCTTTAGATAACAAACTGGACTCCTGTGCAATCAAGCAAAAAATGTCATTTTAAGTCAGTATGTGCTCTATCTCCACTCACAGACTATCTTGGTCCTTCTGATGTGGACCACCCCACTAATATGATGGCCACACCCTGCAAGAGCCCTCTGGATATATTTTGTTTACTTCACCATTGAGAAAAGGCTGATCGTTACATTATATCTTCAAATGGCCTGGAAGTGAAACTGGCAAAGCTCTGGAGAAAAAAATTACACAGAATTTTAACAGCATAATCATGCGAAAGAGATGAGGGTCAGCGTGTTTTGCATTGCAAGGTCAACTACCATATATAAAATATTAATATATAGTATATATTCCATTAATGGCTTTTACACAGTGGTTTGCCTAAGACTTCAATGGGAAAAACTGTAAGGCCAGATACTGTCTCAGTTGTTTTTTCCACTATCATTAGCGCATATACAAACAACCACACCTGACCTCAGCTAGACATGAAGCTTTAGGGAAGAATGAACAACCACTCACCAACAAAGATGTGTTAGAAGTTACAAGCCTAAAATAGCAACGTGTTTTTTTTCACCCTTTTCAACCTTTCAGTTGTTTTTTAGAATGACAACAAGTAAAACAAAGGGCAGTGAGATTTCCATCCTTGGTGCAGCATAGCGTGTATGATATAGGCTTACTCCAATACAAACACATATGGCATGTCACAATGATGTTCTGTTGTTCTAGGTTAAAAATATGGTAGTCAAATATAATCAGCATTGGCCATGGCTGTCTTTCGTTTGCCAGCTCCTGTCCCAGCCAGTAAGCTCAGTGTCACATCAATCTAATTGTGACTGTTATTAAATCATTGCTTTATAGTAAGAGTTCTCATATCTTCAACGATGCTACCCTGAAGGAAAGATGTAATGAAACTACAGAGGTTAAAAACCGAGGAAGGGTGATGAACTACCTATCCCTGCACCATTTTAGTGGCGGGCTTGTGTGATGTCATCACAGCCACTGGTAACGAGGAGTCAAAGAAGAACACACTCAAAAGCTTTCCCCCCTGCAGATCATCTGGATGGTGTGATACTCTGGAGATCATAATTCAAATTGTGTGTTCATCATCGAGGGCCGAGAACGGCTACACAGTAGATTTGCAGTTATAAGGGACATTGTGATGTCAAATCAATAGCCACTTGCTGGATGGTTCGATAATGTTAGTATTTGAGAAACACTACAGCAGGCTGTACCCCAAAACACCATATGCAGTGGTTAAAGGAAGTGCACAGGAAACCCCAGTTGCGCCCCTGACCAAAATAAATCCAATTTCTCCTACGAATTGATTTCAGATTTACAAAGTGAGTTTTCCCACAACATAATCCAGAATCACAAACAACCTCTGGCACATAAAATGAATAATCAAGACAGATTGACTAATGCCGGAAATGACACGTTCATGGATTCCTAAATACAAAACCATTCAATGCAGGTTTGACTGACAGGCCATGGGGAATGCCTTTTAATCCAAGATAATCCTCAGCAAAAGAATACATTTTACTGGATTTGTTTTAGCGAAAGGCTTTGTAAACACAACTAATATGTTTTCTAATCTATGTGTTTACTGACTCTTTACTTTTTAAAACACCAAATAATCTATATTTTAAATAAATAAATGAATGAATAAAATAAATGAATAAATACATACAATAAAATACCACGCCCAAAAATTTAGAAACAGTATTGCAATACGATACTACTATATAAATAAAATTATAACGAAAGCATGTCCGTATAACAACAATAAACAGTACAAACCACACACACACACACACACACACCACACACAAAACACACACAAAAAACACAAACAAAAACAACACACACACACACAACCAACACAACACAACATTCTTTATTAGAACAGAACTGATGGGATGGTTAAACTGCATTATCTTTTGATGGACAGCTTTCTAAAAGCTGTCTCTGACCTGGAGTTTTCATGATTATCTGTTTGGTGAGGTGACTTCATTACTGGGTAACCCAAAAAGCCCCGAAGAGGCAATTTACAGGTTTTTCACCACCCTTGTGAGGGGCTCAACTGCGGCCCGCAGCACAATTGGCTGCCCCCGATGAGGGAACTGAGGTGGGATCAACAATCTCTGGATGTGAAGAATCAAAGGCAAAATCTGAAAACCCCACTAATTATGCAGCGGACCAAACATACAACTTCACACAGAGCTCATCAGGTCGGACGAGATTGCATTAATTAGTGATTATTAAAGCAATAGAGGAGGAGAAACGCTTCGCTTAGTTCTCTCCACATAGCACATTTGTTAATAGTGCAGCCAAGAAGTAGAGTGAAACTCAACTGCCATTTCCTTACACTCATTCTTTCCTTACTATCCGGTTCAGTTAAGCCTTCAAAACGTTGAGTTTTTTTTAATAATACAATTTGTGCAATTTGTTCATTGTGTCAAGCATTATTGAATGTTGTCTTAGTTAATTGGTTTTAAATAAATAGTTCCATGAAAAAATGAATTGATGAAATTAAAAAAGAATGATCGAGTTTAGCATGCATTCATATTTAGAACTCAACAAACAGTGCCTCACGTTTGGCTACAATAACCTTTTTGGCGGCAAAGCACCGATTTCTTTTATTTAATACATAGTGTAATTAAAGTCATTATAAGTACTTAGGGATAGGGCGGCAACATCTATAAACAATCAATAAAATTTATAACAATCGATAATGAAAATTAGGGGGACAGATATGTTGGTATGATTTTGATTAATCATGTTTGTGTGCAAACGCTAGACAAATCACTTTACAGTACAGAGTGGAATTTCTGACAGCAGCTGCTATGTGGAAAAGTTGCACAAAACATGGCTATGCCTTGTCATAAGAATCCTTGATATTATTTCTAGAATCAAGTCTCTCCTAAACTAAGACTTTACTTCAGTAAAATTATGTGTGCATATTACTGACTAATATAAACATTTTATGTGTAAAATATAGGTAAATAAACTGCTACCACAAGCAATGTATTTTTATACACTGAAACATCTTCCACTACTCAAAAATTGCTAGTAATTTACACCAACACAAGTACAAAGAACCAGCCAATAATATTTCAATTAAATGCAAAACTTGTTAAAGTAGAACAGCTATATAATTTCTTGTAAAATGTATTTAACATTGAACAGATTCAGTGAAAAATGACTAATATCAATTTAAAACAGACGATGCTACTAAACATAATTTCTACAATTCGGCTCAGTCTGTGGAGCTAGAAATCCCCAACCTTTTTAAAAATACCAAATAAACTCAGCCTTTAAAAACCCTACAGGTTTTAACATAGTATCTCATTTCATGTGGTGAGATTATTGAACTTACTTACATTTATGCTCACGGCCAGAGCTTTCTTTCTATAGGGAACTACACTTAAGCAAAAGTTCCCTACAATATTACTCCTTTTTATATAAAGAGCCTGCTGTGAGACTTGGAGGCCAGAGTGAGGTTGAAACACATTTGTAGGTTTGTCTCTCTAGGAAGTCCTAAACAATGAGAATGAATGGCTTCTGGGAGCCATTCGACCACCATTCAAAATGATAAAGTCATAAGCATATTTTCCTCACGGTTGCTCAAGTTAATGTAATTCATAAAGTTAATGTGTTACATAAAATGCTGTTAAAAGGATACACACACAGTAGCAGCTGAACTGGTGGAGGGAGCCAGATAGAGAAATGCAGAGTGCATGCAATATACTTCTGACTTGAATTACCTTTTAAAGGTAATAGTCAACACTTGAATGCTTGGCACAGCTGGACCAGCATCACAGGCCCCACACAAGTCACCTTGCACTCTGTCTTAAAATTTGCATTGCTACAGTTGCAATTTGGATAAGTGGAGGGCCCTTATCAACATCATGGCTTTCTCAGTGCTCATTGAGAGAGCATATCTGCGAGATACAGAAAGTACAGGACGGCACTTCCCACACACTCTGGTGTTCCTGTGACTTTCTGATAAAGTAGTAGAAGATCAAACCCAATGTTTTATTGTGAGAAACTTTTATATATTTGATACATTAACCTGACTATAGCTAAACATTTTAAAGACGTCTAGAGCCTGCATTATTTTTTCTTTTCGGTATTATTATTAGCAATATTGTTATTATTATTTAAATTTGTATCTTTAATTTTATGATTAATTATATAGAAATTAGTAAAAAAAAAAAAAAACGTCACACCACACACACACAACACAAAAAGGAAAACAAAAAAAGAAGAAGCTTTAAAGCATTATTCATATCACCACTTTTGCTAACAGCGTTTTCAAAACAGGCAAAAAATCTGTACCATTCAAGTAGAAAATAAAACAGTTCCAAGGGTGAGGATGTCAAAACATTTCTGAAGGTTAAAGCATTAAGGTGTATCCTCAAAGAGGTGTCCGCTATAACAATGAAAAATGAAGATATAGGTGAGGAGAAGGCTAGAACAATTGTCCAATGTAATAGCATCTAGCACAATCAAGCGGTTATGCCAATATTTCCTGAAGGTATTGTAAAAGCTGTTTCTAATTATAGACCAGTAACAAAGCCAGCCAGCCTATCCAATACTTCACGAAAATCTAAAAAAGGGAGAGGGAAGCAGATGCCTTCTGTTCTCCAGCGTGTGGGGGGGGGGGGGGGGGGGGGGGGATACTTTGGAGTGTCAGCAGGAAGAAACAAACAGCAAGCGTGTGTGTAGCCAGTTGTGGTCTCCAGAGAGGCTGGGGCCGTAATGGGAAGCGGAAGTGTGCGCGTTATCAAGTCAATATGCGCACACTCACTCGCTCAAGAGCTTTAGTCATGAATGTGGGGATATAGACTATATTAGGAATAGCTCAGGGGTGTATGATCACAAACCACTTGACTTTGCCCAAACAAGAGTGACAGCACATGAAAAACTGACAACCTCCCCACGTCCCAGAACAAAAGTAGTACAGATGAACCTGATTGAATGCAGTAGATTTTGGAAAGTTAGGATAATGACAGAATAAAGCCTGTCATATAAAGCATTCCCCCCTTCCCCATAGGATTTATGCATACATGTGAGAAGATATCTTTCAAATGACATCTTGTAAGAGTATATGAAAATTACATTCCAAAGGAAGCACTGCAAAAATAATGAAACTAGAGGCATCAAGCATTAATGATGCTTCAAAACAACAGCTCTCAAGTTTGTCTCCTCAAAACAAAGCACCAGCTCCATCTCTCTACCTCTCCCACATCCTTTACTCAAGACTAAAATGAGAAACAGCCAGTTAGATATCCAATCCCAACCAGAGGCCATGAATCATCGCTATAAGATAGTGAAAAAGATTCAGAGAAGCTCATAAGCAATGAAAAGAAGAAGCAAGCCATAACAGCCTTTTTCGTCTCTTCATCACGACCGAGCAGAGTGGCCTTGACAAAGCCCACACTAGTCCCAGCTGGGAATATAGCACAAACCACAACTGGTCCTCCAATCTCTCTTCTATCTATTATCTAAATTCTATCTATTCTATCTATAATATCTATTAGCTATCTATCTATCTATCTATACTTATCATAGAAAGAAAAAAGCAATAAGAATAATAATAAAAATAAGTTTATTAAATTTGGAGCTTACGTATTGAAGGCATGCCGGTGGAAAACCTTTTTTTAAACCATATAAACATTATTTATCTGATAGAATTTAAATATTTTCAGGGATTCATGGTAAGCTCTTTAATAACATTAGGAGTCAATGGCTCTGCTTCGATTTATGATGTGTTTCAGGCTGAAGTTGGGCTGAGTGTCTGTGTCATCTTTTTTTATGGCATGTTTGCTGGCATTAGAGGACACTCTCTATGCATAATCAGTCACTGGAAACAGAGATTATGGCATTTCATTTGAGAAGCCATTACAGTAAATACAGTTTAAATGTCTTCAAATATAGTCCATCACAGCCATGAGGACAGCTGTTTTTTTCATGATCCATGAATAATAGATATTGATTGTATCAGTAAGCCACATGTCTGCTGCGGCTTGGATAATGCCTGTTAAGACCAGGTCCATCATCTAATCTTTTGCTCTGTGATGGTTTTTTGGAGGAGTGTGTTTTGTGTCAAAGGAAATGTGAAAGAGGCATAGGGAATTGGGTGCTGAGATGACCATGACAGACAAATTGCCCTGTTGTCTAATCTATTTCATCTCACGTGATTCTTTCTGCATTAAAGTTTGTGGGTTGATACGTTACAGCACATAGATTGCTGTATTTTTTTCTACTGTAGGGTTACTAAAGATAAATCAGACCATTGGATGAACTCGTAGTGCCATATAATGCTGTTTAATCATAAGGCTGTCACAGCAGGGTGTTTTCTTTCGTCATTGTCTGTCACCCAGAGGGATTGGGGGTCATTGCAAGTTGATATATTACAGCCAGTAGCTTGATATAACAGTATGTGAAGGAAAACAGACTGCACCTATCGCTAAAAAAATCCACGTGCTGGTGTGGTAAGTACACAGGCTTGCTTTTTATCTGCCATCTGTTGGAACTTTTTATTGAACTTTATTGAATGTTGGAGAAATTCCCCAGTGCATCACCACAAGAGAGCTACAGAATCACCATGCTGATGGAGTTCAGCATGATCTGTTGATAAACACGCAATATTTATTCTGTTTTCATTTATTGGAAATATGGAAAATATTATGGCCCGCTGCAGAGTATACAATCAAACCGAGCTACTACATAATTTTGTCAAAATTGTAATGGTTAAAACAATTAAATCTATTATGGCCATATAAATCTTAAATGCTTTTTGTTGTCTTCAAAACTTTCAACCAGGGTGCTATTTAAATAAATGGATTTGAATTGCAAATTTCCTACACGTGAAGATCAAATTGTACTTCTTGCACTTCAGTTTACAAACTTAACTTCCTGTTCACCACCTCCCTTATATTAATTTCCAATATGCATGGCATTCTCAAATCAGTTATGATTTGTGCAACAAAACCTGTTCAATTTACTGCAGCATTCCGGTAGGATCATGTGTTCCCTGGGCATGTGAATTTGTTAAAAAAACCGAAGCGTAATCACAACGTAAGGCTCATTGTTCCCTTTTGTGCTTCTTAGTAAGCTAGATGTCCAAGACCAACAACCGCGCTTTGTGAAAAGTGAACTCAGTAAATAAAATGAATTAACATTCGTCCACGCTGAACCCCTGGGTCTCCGGAGGAGCACACACATCCTAAGAGGGGACCACACATGGCTAATTCTCTCTGCATACTTTTATAAAGCAACCAGTAATGAACTCATCAGGCGGTTAATTCCATAGGAGGGAGTCGGAGTTCCTCCACACACTCCCCATTATTTGATGTCTCCATCTTATTACGTGGCCCAGAAGAGAAAACTCGCGAGGGAATTAGGTCCTATTTGCTGTCCAGGAGATTGATTTAGTTATCTCGATTATACCACAGTTGAAGACCTGAAATGACCAACACATATGCGACAATGAAGATTATGGGCTGAATTTCCAGATTGATGATCCTTGTCTTTGTAACTGTTCAATCAAGATGGCAATATTCCCAAGTTAATGCCCCATGACAACCAGTGTGCACTGTGATTATGGACTGGGAATGGTAATCTAAAGCACTACACATTCAGATCCAATAGTCTATGAGATCAAAGCGTATGTATTTTGTGTGCCATGCTTTAAAAAGAATAGTCCACCCGAAAATATTACATACCCTCATGTTGTCTTCAAACCTGCATGACTTCTATCTTCTGTGAAAGAACCAAAGAAGATATTTTTGAGAATGCTGATAACCAGATTGACATTTCCATTGTCATTCGTTTGTAGGGACGAAAAATTCGTCCTATTTTGAAATGAAAAATGAAATGAAAGAAAAGAAAATAAAAGAAAAAAAACCCTGAGATATTTCTCAAAATATCTATAATTTTCAAACAGAAACGAATGAAAGTCATGAAAATTTTAAACCCAAACAGGGCAGTTACTATCTGCAAGAGAGCATTTGATGCTTGCAGAAGTTTATAAAGGGAATCTTATTTTTTTTTTTGGGTGGAGGTGGGGATGATACTACCGACATTATTATTGTCATGTTGTTCACCCATAGATAGCAAAGTCATTTAGGTTTGCTTTCATCTATCCTCAACTATAACAGGCAAGCTCTAGTCAAACATATTAAAAATACAACACAATTTTTAAACTCACTTGACTTGCCTGCTCAATAAAAGTTTAACTCAGTGACTCTGTATGTGCATAACATGATTTTGTGCCATATAAAAACGTGACTAATTTTCCCATCTGAAGATACTGATATCTCTCCACTGAAGGATATGATACTCTCCATGTGTTCCCCATTGCTCGTTCTTATGTCTCAGCACTGTTCTTGCTCCAAATGATCCTCAATATGTATCTTTTTCCATTTTGGAGCTTAATGTCTTATGCTTGCCTCTGGTTTTTAAAACACTTTCACATCTCTGTATATTTTATGTGAGTGTGCGAAATGTGAGTGACTGAGTGAAGAAGAGCAATGACAGTATGAGGCAAAAACAACCAAGAGTATGAAAAAGCAGTGAATGTGCAGCATTTAGGAGTTACAAACATCAACGGACAAATACAGTCAAAATGAAGTGTACTTATCTTTTGTACGTTGGGAAAACATAATTCTGTTTAAACCCCTAGTCAGTGTCCTTGAATATTGCACATTCTCTGCTATGCACCATAGAAATCGTAATTCCCAGCACTCTCAAGAATGTTTTTAAAGCTCACGGTGGAGTAAACTGCGAACAAATTTTCAGCAGCCTTGAGCACTGGAGAAGCCACTCTGCATCTGTCTATATATCTGAAAGAAACATGTTTAACCCTCAGCTGGTGGTTAGCTTTGATAAAATGGTCACATGCTGAGATTCAGACTCTCAAACAGTTCAAAACATATCGCCACCCTCGTTCACATTGTGAAGAGCCGAGGCAGGTGTTGGGTCTGTGGTGTGAAAGATAGGTGGAAAACAACATGTGCTTCACCTGCACACAAGACCCGCTTACGTTAAACAAGCCTTGTCGCACTCAGTCATTACCCATGGCCACATTAGCGATTTCTCTTTCCTTTTCTGGCCATGCCTACTTTACTTATGACTCCGTGCACTGGCTTCATTTAGATGGACCTGATAGCGTACGGTCTTCTCAGGACGTGAACTAAAATGACAAACTTCCAGCTTTCAAAAAGGGCAAGCCATGGATTTTTAAATGAAATGGATCGTATTGATGGACAAGATGGATCAAGACAAAGCCGGAGAAACACAATGAGATAGTGGGGGAGAGATTTTCTGCCGCTACTTACACCATCTTACCTCATCCGTGAAAAAGCACCCACCACATATATCTTGTCACAGAGCCACTGGCTTGTAAATGTTGGGCAGATAACCTCTTCCACTACCCTTAAACGCTTTGTTTTACTGTCAATCCTCTTTATCCTCCCCCCAAAAGTCCCTTCCCAATTATTCCCATTTTTGCTTTGGAGGACCACCCTGGCATCACGCAGAAAAAACGTCCCCTACCACCTCTTATTTAGGAAACTGTCATAGCTAAGTAGGAGCCCCTCCCTTCCTGGCATATGCAAAAAATCCAGCAACATGCTTGTATGACAGTCGTGTTCCTGTCAACAGCCTCGCATCAAAATAACCTCTAATGGACACAGTGGAATAATGGTCTGCAGGTCTTCTTCCAAAAATAAGTGTGTTGCCATTGGTCAGGAAGAAAAGTACTCCCTGTTCCTGTCTGCAACTCCAAATAATTTTGCCGGGTTGGGACACTCAACTGCTACATGATATGTGCAGCCCATTAAAGACCAAATCAACAGTGAGGACAACGGTTTTGCCGTTGGGGGACACTGTGTAGCTTACCCGTTGTTTTTAAAATCAAGAAAAGTGTTTTACAGAGTCTAAGTAACATGTTTTGCCTCATTTCTTGAGGAGTCTTGCTCTCACATCGCTTTTGTTGCCATTCCGGATTCTAGCAAGCTCATACTAACAATTCATTAACTACTATACCTTAAGTGTTCCAGCGCTTGGCAACTGGAAGGACCCTTTTCAGGTTTGATCAGGGCTGGTCAATTCACAGCCGAGGACTCTCAACTTGGCTTTAGTGGGTCAGTGGTCTAATTACTGGCCAGCTTGGTGGTAGCCAAGAGTTCGTGATATCCCACATGCCCTGCCCGTACTTATAGATTTACATCCGGCTTCTGCTTTTAACACACGGGGTCAAAGGGGTACATCCTGGTGCTGATGATGCGCGGGGCAAAGGATCATATGGATATAGAAGAAGGAAATTGTATAAAATCTTATAAGGGTAACCTGTCACCAGTATAGACTCAAAGTGACAAAATTCACCAAAACACAACAACCACAAAATGAAACCCACTTAACTAAAGAAAACAAATAAATAATATGTTGCTCTGTGTGGTCAACAGAAAACCACCAAAACAAACATATTCTGTATTAAGAATAATTTACATATGCTTCATCCCCATCATGGCCTTGGTCCTCATTTTAAAGCATTTTCAAGCTGATACTAAATACTAATACTAATATTAATACTTATACTGATACTGATACTGATACTAAGTAAAGCATATAATATGTAATTTTATTTTTGTACCATGGCTCTTACTTAAAGGAGGTCCGTTACGCTTTTTCAACTTTGTTTAGTCTGTAATGTTGCTGGTTTGATCATCAAAAGATCTGACAAGGTACACACAAGCTCAAAGCAGCACCTTCAAAAGAAGGTTATTTATTTAACGATATAGCACACTTTTCAAAACTACAATGTAATGACTCGTTTGGACTACAACGCACAATTTTACATGTTTTGTGTGCAATCCCAAATACAGACGAAATGGGATGAGTACCTGGATCTGAGCTCCACCAGAGAAAGCAACGAGTGTTATCATCTATCTCTATGTTGGAGAGCCACTAGCTTTCCTAAGGCAGATGACCTTAGAGGGGTTACAATCATCCGGTTTTTTAGTTCACGCTCAAGGTTGATTTGATTTTTGATACAATATTTACACTGACAGATGGCAGCAGGCATCTCTGTAAAGAGGTGCATTGACATTTCCCAACCAGGCACCAAAGGGCTGTCAACGCAAAAAACATCATACCCTGGCCCAGCTAACCAATCACAACACAGACTGGCCTAGCTAACCAATCACAGAGCATTTCGTATTTAAGAAAGGCGGGCGTTCATTTGATACCAGGAACTATTTGAGGCCGTTCAAGCCAGACTGGGGAGAGAGGTATTGAAATATGTAAAAATGTGAAAAAATAGTGTGTTTTTTTCGGAATCAACCGACGCTATATGAGAGGACCTGTTTCTAGTACCCCCCCAATACACAATCAAGACTTTCCAACAGAGCATAATATTACCCATTTAAAGAAATATTTCAATCCCACAATGGAAATATTGTCATCATTTTATTCACCCTTCATGTTGTTCCAAACCTGTAGACGTTTCTGTCGTATGCTGAAAACACAACAGAAGAAGATATTGAAGAAACCAAAGAAGCTGTTGCGTCCCCAATTTACTTCCATCAGTAGGGAAAAGGAAATAATGGAAGTCCAAGGGACCCTCCAAATGTGTTGAGTAACAGCATTTCTTCAAAATATCTTCTTTTGGTGTGTCCACACAATCGAGAGAAGTACTCGCAGCTCGTGGAATGATATGTTGGGAAGAAATGATGACAAAATTTTCATTTTTGGGTGCCGTGCTATCCCTTTAAGATTGTTTTAGATAACATGATGTTTCAGTAAAAGATAAAGTATATTGTATGTCTGAGAAATATGCTTAGACCTCAATCATATTTCCATGTCTAAGAGTCCTCTTTAAAAGAACATTTGGCCAGTATTAAGCATTTTCTGTTTCACTTTCCATTGAGGGAATAAAGAAAGTAATGGTTTAGCAATATAGTAGGAGGGTCAAACATCATCTTTAGCTAAGTTATGACTTAATACACCAGATTACTAATAAATAATAATAATATATAATATAATATGATTACTATAATAATAGGATAATATAAATCACCTAGTGTGGTGACACTTAAGGTTTACACACAGAGCTTGCTTCATAAAAAATTTTATATAATAACACAAGAACCGCCATTACTGGGCACAAAAAACGAGGAGGCAGGTCAACTCCACTTAGCTTTCAAAAAGCAAGAGGCAGAGCTAAGCCATCAGTGCCGGGCAAAAAAATTATACTCTACAGATGTATAAATGCAAGCTTAGAGTAAGCACAGACAAAGTGCCTTTCCGACATGGTGCATCGAGTCTCCATCTAAGACTCCAAACCTTTTGTTCACATTTTAACTGCCCATCAGGATGGAATAGGCTACGTCTCCACCACAGAGCTATCGGCAAAACCATATCGCGTTATCTGAATATGAAAGAGGGCTCACGAGCATACAGCACAAAGAGAGCGTTCTTGGACAATCTGTGCTGTGTGGCTTCACTGGCACTAGGACCACCAAAACATCCAAGCAGGTGATGGGAACTGAACCATTTCAACAGTGTAGAAATGAATTGGAACTGGAAGGGAATTAAGAAGTTGCTTGAATTTCGACGAGGACCACATCATGGACCTGCCAAGCAGCGGCCCCCCACTGGACGTGTTGCAGAAAACACTGGAAAAAGCTGGAGCTGCGAATTCTCTCTCACAAAAACCCACGAGCCAAGATTGAGAATGTTGAGAAGAAACAGAGGGAACCGACTGACCTTTTATCCGCACAATGAAGCTAAAATAGAGCTTCACTGTAAAGGTAGACTGTACAGCTGTAAATTGGAAATACTGTCTCTCACAAGGAGTCCCACAGCCAGCCCCATTAACATATCAGGACATTTTTAAATTGTAGAAGTGAGGGGCTTCAGAAATGTCACCTCAATTGACAGACCGGTTGTGTGCATTTGCTTTCATAACAGGATGGGACCTGCTCCATAATTCAGCCCCAATTTTCCTTTTCCTTTCCTTTATGTGGCTATCACACATAATGTCATAAACATGGCGAACCTACAGTGTATGAAAGCTCGAAAATATAAAACAATTATTGGGGGAAACTGCATTTATATAACTGAGCCTCAAACAACTTGTTTAAGCCATAATAGGTATTTATTTGCATTAAACACTTTATCATGATTTCGACATTATAAAAGATTTATAATGAGTGATGTGGGAATCATTGTGTACAAGATACTGTATAGCCTACCATGAATAATTTTGTCAAGTTTTTTAATTAAAACAAAGAATTCTTGGAGTAGAAAAATACAATTTTAGTTCTTTCTGCTGTCAAACATTTTAATGTGTGGATTGCTTGCCATTTTCTTTATAATCATGGTGTGAACATTGACAAGCCAATTTCGTGAGTGAAAATTGTATCTACAAGCCATTTTTTTTTTTTCAGAGTACACAAATCAGTAAATGAGTAAAATAAAATGTGCTTGATGTTATAACTGCAACCCATGATGCTGTTTCACTTATATTTCATTCTTGGAGGTTTGCTGTGAAATTAATTAATCCAGAGGTCGCAAATGATTTAGTGCAGATGAAAATCTTTATTCGTCCAATTTGGAGTTAATTTCATAAATAAAAACTCGCCTTACCAATGTCTTAATGTGACAAATATTTTCACATTCTAGGAGGGGGAAAAATGACCAAGGCTGGGACTGTGTCTGATTACGGAATGTTCACATTATATGTAACCATGCCGCACATTCATACAACATCATAAATGTTCACTGGGATGATAGCGGAGAATCAAGGCATACTGAAGTACTCATGCTATTCTTCTAGCACTCTATTGTTTAATGAAAAAATCTCCTCACCACTCAATGGCATGTTCAAGGCTCACACTCAAATCTAAAATTTCAGGTTATGGTTTGAAAACGCAAGTGTCTTTTTGAAGGATAGCAGTTGCAAGTACATATTCGGTCGTTTTTTTTTGCTTGACACAACGCCATCTAAGTGTTGAATGAAAGGCCAAAATGTAGATTAAAACTATTTTTTTTAAAATTTTCCTGGATTATTGTGGACCGTAACTAACTTCAGCCCATGTACCTCACTACTTTTGCAACCGTAACCAAAAAATGTGCAATTTTTGTCGATTTTTGTAAGTTTGTTTTCAATGTCTATCTAAATGTCAAAAAGCATAGAGTAGTCACTTTACTGTATACAATGATAGTAAATACGGAGAATCATGGCACTATAACCTCATTCTACAGTGACTTGGTCCAACGCATTTCTTGTTGCAGATAGTTTGGAAATCGGGCTGAGGAGACAAGTCATGACAAGCGAGGTTGAAAGGACAAGAAAAAAACTCTGTGGACACCAGATTATATTTGTGAGGGCTTGTGAAGTATGACGGCACCATCCTCCAGTCTTAACAAAGCATGTTGTGTAAGGGGAGTCCACGGTTATGTGCGGAGAGCATTACTTTGAAAGCCTTCCACTTTCACAACGAGGGAGTGTTCTGCGGAAAACAATTTATGGTAATTAGCTCTTTGTCAAGCATGCGCCAGTTTCATGGCGGAAGTGCTTGTCCCCTATGGTAAACAGGGAGAAATTGAGGTACCTTTTGGGGACAGGGGAACGGTCGGAAATTCTTCCAACCACCAGAGACAAACAGCAGGCGTTTCTATTAAACCCAAAGCCGTTTAATGCACTCTAATAGCCAGTAATAGGACTCCAGGATCCCTTTAACATTGTATGAGTAGCCAACATTCCAATCCGCTCAATGTCACTCTCATTGTTTAAGCCTTTCGGACATTTGAAAGCTTCAAATTCATTAGGGCAGTGCTTCTAGGTCAAAATCTTCTAGTATCTTCTAATTTTATTTGTTTTTGAATGGGCGAATTATTTTGTAGAGTGTCACATTAAACCAGAGCACTTGGAAGCCACACAAATACAGTGGAGAAAGCTGATAATTTTGAGAGAGAACGGCCCATATTTGCAAATGCACAGCCAAAAAAAAAAAAAAAAAAAAAAGGGAGAAAAAAAAAGGATAATGTGCCCTTTCTTCACCAGCTTAAAATACAGCTTCCAGTACTTTTTCAAAATATACGCAGTCCACTTTTACGCATCAAAAGATTTTGTGTACCAAAAGATGCATGAAAATACATCCTTATTGTAACTTAAAGAGGCATACATTAAAAGATGCACTTAAATATATATTTACATCATACTGTTCTTGTCATACAAAAAAATAATTGGAACTTGCCATAAGTAGTACTATTCATGTGTAAAAATGGGACCTTTTGTGATGTTGTAGCTCATATTATGAGAAAATCCACACTTTGTCCCTTCAGATGTAGTTTACAACCAAGCCAAAAGAAAGACAGATGGACAGACTTTGTTTCTAAAGCAGCCTAGACACCATGTGCAGTCACTCCAACAAAGTCTCATCTCAACTCATCAAATTCTCAAGGTGTAGCCAAAAGCAATTACAGGGAGGCTGGATGGGAAAGCCTAGTGAAGCCTTCCCCACCCAAAAACCCCCACATCCACACTCTCACTAGTCCTAATAAGGCTTGCCTTCCAAACAAGATGAATCATGTTCCATTTTCTCCGCGCCTCAGAACTTTTAGTGGTGGTCTCGCGGTGTAGCTTTGTAGCCTTATTAGCCCGTACAACGAAATAGACGAGCCAATAAATGCCTGGGTTTTTCTAAACTCCACCTGGAGCGATTGTGAAATAAAGGAATGGAATAGACATCGGGCCTGCAGGGTGTTTCATTTATCACAGTTTTTGCTAATGTAAACGTATGCTTCTTCAAACTGGATCCAAAGCTACTTGATGCAATAGCTATATTGCCACCACAACAGGAACTCAACGAGTAAGAGTTAAAGATCGATTTGCAGGTGAAACTGTAAACAGTTTTCACAAACCTGCTAAAAATTAGATCTTAAACCAGCCTATGCTTGTTTGCTGGTCTTAGCTAGTCCATTATTTATTTATTGTAATTAATTATAAACATTGCAATCAAATGAATTAGTGCTGTTAAACGATTAATTGTGATTGATTACATCACATCACAACATTATGTATATATAAATACACACACACACACACACACACACACACACACACACATGTATGAACTGTGCTGTATATATTTAAGAAAAATATTGTTTATATACAGTATTAGATAAATCTATCTATCTATCTATCTATCTATCTATCTATCTATCTGTCTGTCTGTCTGTCTGTCTGTCTGTCTATCTATCTATCTATCATTATAAAATAAAGAACACATAATAATAATAATATCTATCTATATTATCATTTATATGATTACAAATGCGCATATGTAAATACATGTAAAATATTTTCAAAATATATACTGTATGTTTGTATTTATATAATAAACATAATACATAATAATATTACACAGTAAAACACACACATATTATATAAACAAAATCATGTATTGTTGGATGCGATTAAAATGTAATCAAAATAACTGGTTTAGCAGATTTCATGTCCATACTATATATGCAGTGGTATGTTTTTTTCCCCTAAATATAATGGTATGTTAGTTCCAATAACTGAGAAATAAAAATCTATGACTTCTTGCACTCACTATATAAATCGAAAACCAAACTGAACATCCCGAAATGTCATTCACAAAGGATTAATTCCTTTCAAGAACATGTATGTGTGAATTAAGATCTTACGCTTCGACTGTAACGACGCTGTTCTATTGATGCCTGATATCTCTGCTGAGCTCTAATGAAAGTGGGCTAAAAATATCAGCGCCTCGTCAATATCTCACACTTCCTGCGTGCGCATCCTTGCCTTTCAGGAGGTGAGAGCTCTGTGACATTGTGACATGCTCATACACGCTGTCCACAATGCTAATGCCAACAGACAACTGCCACTTAGTCCTCAGGGTCAGATTTGACTCTGCCATACTTGCATTGAGAAGCACCTTCAACAAACCCCCGTTCTTATCCTTCCAACGTCACATTACATTACACGCGGCAGAAGAGAAAAATTCAGTCAACGCGAGAAAAGTGCTTCGGAACGTCTGCTAACAACTTGGCAATCTTTTCCCCTGCAACCGCTAAGAGAGAAAGAAAACTTTTAATTAGTTCTTAAAGATTTAGGTGGCAATGGGCTATGTGAAACGGGGCTTAAAATTAGAACTTAGAGAAAGGAAAAAAAGCAAATTTCATTAAAACAAACAGAAAAACTTATTCCATCTCTTTGATCTTTTAAAAAGCACAATAAAACCAATTGAAACAGAGATTAAAAAATACGTCTGAAGTGAATGCAATTGTCCTTACACCAATTCGGGTGACAATATCAGTAGCTCCTACACAGCAGTTAGCCTCCTATGTTCCCATCTTTAAAAACTGTCGCCCTCCATGAGCAAGAAATTTCTCACGCCCTGTCCATATCACAATGACTGCTGCCAGCTAATCCAGATACTCGCATTTTCCCCGACACGGATGACCTTGTTTCCACCTCCAAGGACACAGAAAGACTGTCTGTGACTGCATGTAGCTAACATGTTCTGTGGTTTGACTGATTGCAGCTGCAGCAGGTTTTGTTAGTTAGTTAAAGCTGGATTTTGTACCTGTAACTGCGTAATGAAGCCCGCGGGCCAGGCCTGGCTCCGCTCCTGATTACAGGCCCTAATAGGTCTACAGGGTTCAATAAAGCCAGACCCAACGAACACTGTATACTGCAGGAAAGTGGTGAAGTAAAACACTATTGCGCACAACCCCAGGGACAGGTGCTCTGCAAAGCACACAACGCTAATGATGGTGACACATAATGAAAGAAAGAATGGATGAGAGATAAATATATAATTGCATGCATGTCACACGCGCATTTTGGCATAAATGAATACATGCAAACACATTTAACCTCATGCTAAAGCTTAGCAAATGTAGCATGAAGGAAGTCTTCTCAAAAATGAATGCAAAATCCCACGCGCAAGTTACGGAACAGGGGGATGAGAGATTTCAATCCCTAACTGTGACGATAGCACTTCTGATTCCACCCAGATCTTCAGTTGACTGCTGTGCATGGGAGGAGTTGTTATGGCTTTGAACAGCAACATCCCTATCTGAACGGCTGGTGTTTTGGTGCTTGATTACTAGTGTGCTGTTTTGGCTGATTTAACTCAATTGTTTTGTTCTGTAAAGCATGCAATGTTTGTTAATAGAACACTAAAATACTGTTGAGACCATAATCTCAACATCGCTGTTCACCAACGTGCTCTATGCTTTTGTAACACACTGATGCAGTTGCAACAAAGTAAGAATGAATTTACTGCAACCCAAGTCAGCCAAGGGCCAACTATGAAGTGAGCATGAATTATTGCCCCCTGAAAACAGCAGCGGTCCGTCTGGGGGTGGTGAGAGCCTGGGGTGTGATTGACAGCTGTGATCCATGCAGATTTTACCCTTGCAGAGGAGGGTGAAGGGGAGGACAAAGCGAGGACCCAAATGTGCCGCTTGTTTCTTATCGATTTTACCGGTGTGAGGGTCGACAGCAGGTACAGAGCAAAAGGCCAATGTAACAACAAATGGCCTCTTATGTAGTTCCTGCACAAATGCCAAATAGTGCTGAATACGCAGAAATGCAATGCTAAAGTCTAACATTACAATCCTGTTAATTGGTTCCCTAACATATGGTGAATAGATTTGATAGGACAATACATGCCGTTTTACTGTTATACTAAACAAACAAAAAAGTTTGAATTACTATATAGTTTACTGTGAAATTCTACAACATATTTAATGAGACAACACTATTATAAAATATTTTATTTATTTATTGTTTGTAAAATATTTCACTTTACATTAAGCATTAACAAATCATTAAAAACAGTTACGCGTGAATCAAATGGAAAATAGAAACATGTTATATTTCATGTGAATAACTATAAAACTTTGTTTTTCAATACGAAACTAGCTAATATATGTGACCCTGGACCACAAAACCAGTCATAAGGGTCAATTTCTGAATAAAATAAGCTCTCCATTTTTCTCCAGATGCATTGTTTTTAGAATCGGACAATATTTGGCTGAGATGCACAAAATTGAAATCTGGAATCTGAGGGTGAAAAAAAAAAAAAAATTATATATATATACATATATATACGTATATCTATGTATATGGATATATATATATATATGTATATATATATATATATGTATATATATATATATATGTATATATTATATATATATATATATATAGTATATATATATATATGTTATATATATATAATATGTATATTTATATATATATATATGTATGTATATATATCTATATATATATATATATAATATATATATATATATATTTGAGAAAAATCCCCTTTAGAATTGTCCAAATGAAGTGCTTACCAAAGCATATTACTAACCAAAAAAAAAAGTTTTGATATATTTATGGTAGGAAATTTATGAAATATCTTCTGGAACATGATCTTTATTAATATCCTAATGATTTTTGGCATAAAGAAAAATAGATAATTTTGAGCCATACAATGTATTGTTGGCTATTGCTACAAATATACTCTTGCTACTTATGACTGGTTTGTGGTCCAGGGTCACATTATTTGAGAAAAAATAATGGTGCTCATCAATATATAGTTCAAAATATACTCTAGTACGTATTGTTGGTTGGTTGTATATTAATTTTATATCTACTGTAAATACAGTTATGGATTATAAAATACACACGACACCAAAACCTAATCCTCTGTTACTTAAAACATATACTATTGTCACCATATTTTTTTTACAGTGATATCTGGCACCCACAGATGCCCTATTTGTTACTGTAATTTAACAGGATTTTCCCTGTAAATTCACTGTAAATACTATGAAAACTTTTTTATGTAAAACATACAAAGTAATATATAATTTAAACAAAATAACACTATATTTTTAAGTTCACAAGACTTTAGTAAATAAGTTGGTTGGTTTATTACTGTTAAATCTAATCCTGTAATACTTCAAACATATACCACATTGTCACCATATTTTAAAACACTGATTTCTGGCAACCACAAACACTTGCTTTGTTTTTACTGTAAATTTTTGAGTGTATATGTGTGTACAGACACACAAGCAGTTTGTTTGTGTTTTGTTGACTTTTAGCGCACACCTACTCAGAGAGACAAATTTATGCATAATTACAGTCTTGCCTTTGAACATAACGACACACTCAAACACTCATACTCTGTCTCCCAGTGCATATATTTATACACGCTCACACATATTCATACCAACACATACACACACAACCATCTGTGTTGCAATAGTATGAATAATCACCACCTAAATGGCATGTATTTAAGTCTACACTTATTGTTCATAATGTTCCACGTCATGCAGTATCTATTGTTAAAACTGACTTCAGGACATATTGTTAAGTGTAACAGGGTATTTTGTGCTCCTAAACAAAAACCCTGAGAAGTGGCAATGTTATGCTATACAAATCACCCCTAAATGGTGACAATAAAGCTTTGTGTGTTGCTGTTTCTGTGACATACACAAGAGTGAAACAACAGTCAAGAGCAGGACTTGATATTGCATTAGCAGGGGGCAACCCTGTAAGAATAATCACTTTTACCGTATGCAAGGATCTACGCAAACAAACCACTCTCTCCCCATCTGAAGGGCGAGATTGTGTTTGTGCATCAAGTGCACGCGGTAAATACTCTAACTCACACAGTCTTTTAAATGAGCATGGTTCTCTTGCAGAAAATACATTAACATATGCACAAAGATGTTTCTTTTCTTTTTTTGCTGAAGACTTCAATTTTCCCTTTTATTCATTCCCCAGCTTCTTCTTCTTCCGCAGTGTGGTGTTTGTCAGCTTGAATGTACCTGAATGAAATGGATGCATTTGAAACATGTTCGAGTTTCCATATGAACTATGAAGGAGAAGATAAATGGGGCCAGATATGTTTGTGCTTGTAGCAGCATTTTTGCTGTGGTGATACATTTATCAGAGCTGTGAGTGTTGAGTGTGTGCGTTGTGCGTGTGCCGTGGATGCTTAGATTAGAGAGTGGAGTGATAACATTAGGCTTATTAGAAGCTCTTAAGCAGAAACTGTGCAATGAATGCAGCTTTTTACTGTGGTCACCTTGCCAAACTGCCAAACTGTATACTAAACTTGAGATTACATCTGGATAATGTGTCTGACAGGTTTCCTTTCTCTCTAATTCAGAACAAACGTAGGCCTTTACATTACATTCCCAAGCTGATTATTACTATCAATTATTGGGCTGTTAAGTAATTAATATTTAAATCAAATGAATCAATTAATCAAATGAATCACAAATTATGGTATCTCAATACACACACAATGAAAATTATTTAAAGACAAAAAGGTATTATAGTGGCAGAAATAACATTGAAGATGTTGCAAAAAGAGTTCAGTATTATAATATCAGTACTAATTATTTTTTAATAATTTTTTTTAAATTAAATAATTAATCATGTTTTTAAAGAATTCTCTTCTGCTGACCAAGCCTGCATTTATTTGATCCAAAACACAGCTAAAGCAGTAATATTGTGAAATATTTTTATTATTTAAAATAACTGCTTTCTATTTGAATGTACTTTAAAGTGTAATTTATTCCTGTGATAGAAGCAAAATTTTTAGCATCATTAGTTCAGTCTTCGGTGTCACACGATTCTTCAGAAATCATTCTAATATTCTGATTTGCTGTTCAAGAAACATTTTATTTTTTATTATTAATATTATCAATATTCAAAAACAGTCTTTGATGAACAGAAAGATCCAAAGATTTTGTAACACTATACTCTATACCATTCAAAAGCTTGGAGTCATTATTTATTTATTTATTTTTGGAAATAAATTATAAAAATGAATACTTTTATTTAGCAAGGATGTTGAAATCACAGAATAAATTACAATTTTAAAATATTCAAATAGAAAGCCAGTTATTTTAAATAGTAAAAAATATTTCAGAATTGTACGTGTTTGCTGTATTTGGAATTTGTGATCAAATAAATGCAGGACTTGGTGAAGCAGAAGAGACTTCTTTCTAAAACATGAAAAATCTTACTGTTAAAAAACTTTTAAACTGGTAGTGTATGCATATACACAGTATATAGTATTATTCATCAGTAAACCACACAGAATAAAAATCAAAAGAAATAAAAAGAATGGGCACTCACATTCTTAAAAATAAAGGTCTTAAAAGGGTTCTTCACAGTGATGCCATAGAAGAGCCATTTTTGGTTCCACAAAGAACCATTCAGTCAAAGCTTCTTTAAAGAACCATCTCTTTGTTAGCTTTTTTATAATCGGAAGAACCTTCTTTCGCCACAAGAAACTTTTTTTTGCGAAAACAGAAAGGTTCTTCAGATGTTATGTAAAGGTTCTTTATGGAAACATTTAGATAAAAGCTTCTTCTATGGCACATCGTGAAGCACCTTTTATTTTTAAGAGAGCTGAACACTCTGAACCATATTGATTTGATTAACTGAATATTCTATGATTCTAAATGAATGTAAAACCTTGTATATAAAACACCTTTTTTTAGACACTGTCAGTACATTAATAATGTAAATCTGTGCAAATGTGAAAAAAACAAATGTGCATACACTACAGATGTAGGTACAATAATCTACAATAACCAATACAATCTTGTTGGATTTGGCGACGCCTGAAGTACTGACTACAGACTCAGAAAAAAACAAAACAAACAAACAAACAAACAAAAAAAACATTTAGGCCTTTACTTCAAAAATGATGGCTCACGTGGATTGTTGTCACTGGGATGATTCATTGCATTAATTGTTTTATCGCACTATTTTCTCTTATAATTAAATGCACTAAATTAACACGTTAAATTGACATCCCTATGTAATAAGGACTTATTCATTTTAATTCCAACCTTGTTAGGAAAATGAACTCGTACAACTAACTGGAGGCCAGAAATATTAATGGAGTCACCTTCTTAACTGACTCAGACAGCAAAAGATGTCTGAAGCCCGCGGCAACACTCGACCTGGGCTTTAGACGTGAAGTCTCTGTTTACTGAGCTCAGAGAACAGGGACTGACCGCACGTCTACTGCTGTGTACAGTAGCAGCAGGCTGGAGATGATAGCAGCAATCTTTTCCAGACCTCTCTATCTCTCTCGCACCCAAACAAACCGAGCCTTTAATCCAGTGAGGTATGGACAGAGCCGTGGGGATTACTGTAAACAAGCGGGGAGCCCGAAGATACACTAAAAATTGGAGCATCGGTTATGCTCTCTCTCTCTGGCCAGAAAGATCCAGGGCTTTTGGATTGATCTTCAATGCTCTGGTTGCTTCTGCCAGCCAGTCACCGCCCCGCTCTATTGCACCATGCAATTGGTCAAGAGGCCTTGACTGGCGTGTCTATAGGAGAAACGAAGATCGTCTGACAGGGTTCGTTAATTTCCGGCTAATTTGCAGCAGCAGACTTCCTTGGGCGGGTGTGTATGTGTTCTGTTCAAATGGAAAAGCAGCCGTGATACGGAAGTGGCAGGCCCTGGTTGGACTGTAGCAGCAACACGGCGTTAAATTGAACAGAGGTGATGTGAGAGGAGAGGAAATGTACTAGAGCGGGACCACAGTGTGGAGGCGCACCTAATGGAATGAATCTAGAGTTAGGCAGACATGCTGTCTGTGTCCCTTCTGCAGTCTCACCATTAATCTGACGATTCCCAGCTCCGTGTCCTGATCACTTGGTGCCGTAGTATCGTTTGAATCTGAATAAGAGGGCAATAGGATCTGACAATATGTTTCGGATATGATAAAGTAGCTCGGCTTTTGCTGTCATCGCGGTGCATGGTTATTCTACAGCAGCGCTTCTCAACTGGTGGGCCGCGAGTCTGTTTGGGGTTGTGGAGAGCAGGCAGAAGACAGTGATTATGTACAGTAACTAATCATAAAATCTTGCAGACCCAAAAAGATAGCACAATAAACAGGCTTATCAACTTTTAACCCCAAAATGTATGTTAGTATTTACCAGTGTTACTATTGTTTCTAAGATTCATTACTTATTTTTTTTGGTCATTTTAATAAAAAAAAAATATAAATAAATATTAGATGAAAAAACTTTAGGTTTAAGAAACTAAAACCAAAATTTTGATTGATAATATATGGGTTAAAAAAAACAAAGCACATAAAGTTACTAAAAATTAAACAAAATCTTAAAAAGAATGGAACTGAAAACAAATAAAGCTATGATCAAAAATAAAGTTATATATACATTTTAGATGAAAAGTCCTAAAAAAAAGTCATAAAATTAAAAATAAAGATTAAATGACAAAAGCACATACTGTAACAAAGTTACTAAAACATCAAACTAAAATTAATAAGTAAACTAAAAATAAAATTATAAAACTGGAAAACAAAATAAAAAGCTAATATCAAAAAATATAAATAAATAATTTATTTATATATTACAGTATATATAAATATTAAATGAAAAGTCCTAAAAAATTTAAAATTATAGTAGTAATTAACTAAACTAACTACTAAAACAACCACTAGTTTAAAGTAGAGCAAAGAGTTTTGGCATCCGTTTACATTGGGCTGACACACTGACAGATTTACATATCACATCCATAAAGTGCATTAATACAGCTCCTTTTCCACAACTCTTCACCTACATCACTCCTTCAATCTAGCTCTATTCTTTACTTACATTTCCTTGCCTTTTAGCCAGCACTGTTTTTTGCGGTTAGCTGAACTTCAGATTTGCACAAATGTAGCACCAATTTTTAGTAATGCCACACTTTACAGTCTTTCATCCTTATAAATCAATGATTTCTCATTCAACGCTGATGAGACAGCCTCCCTCGGCTCAATCAATGTTTCTGTAACTCCTTTTCCTATGGTACCCCCTCTAGTACATTAGTGTAAAACACACAATTAGCCCAGGCAATTTTCATTTGAACGCCAACAATAAGGCAAAGATTTATGAACAGTTACACTTTGCATCCAAATCATATAACATTCAGCCATGAAAGAGAGCTTGCTAGAAACACGCAACTAAAGTTTCAACAGCCTTTTCCAATAGTTTAAGACTTTTTCCAATAGCACTCTGAATGGATAAACTGCAGCCTTCATTAAAGTGCAACTGTGCAAAGTTTAGTTTATGAAGCGCAACCCTCAGATGGAACAGCTGACAAAAAGAGGTCAACTGTAGCCTATGAGTATAATGGAGCTAAATTTTAATACTGTAACACATCTCATCTGATACATAAGTCAAAACTATAACAAACAAGCTTAATGGAACAATTCTGTATGGCATGAAAATCAAACTGAAATATTCTGTCAACAAAACGCTACTAAAATGCCCATCTATTGAGAAATTCAGACAAAATATTTTTAAACTTCTGTTACTGTTATTTACCAAAAAGGTGCATTGTCCGTAACAGTGAGAGTATAAATCAGATTTTATCCCAAGTACATATATTACACCACTATATGGCTATAGTTTTGTTTGCAAGCACACTGGTTGAGCCAATAGTTGCATTTGGAATAAAAAACAGCACTTGTCAGTCCATTCTAGCTGGAAAGATGGTTTCTTCCGATGTCTATACCTGCACGGGCCCTCTAACCTAGGCCCTATAGCAGCTGACATCTTACCAGTGTCCTCGGCCCGAGTCCGAGTGGAGCCTGTCTTTTTTCTCTATTTTTTGCTTCCTATAATTACACTGCTGTTTTCATGAAAATAGGTCAGTTTTGTTGTCAATTGCAAAAGTTACATTTCTTAGTTTCATAATGAATTAATTTGGAAAAAATGTTTGAAACATTTTTGTTTGCTAAATTCTAGTTGTTGTTGTTGTTGTTTGTTTTAGTGATGACCAAGCGGACAGCGACAGAAAGCCGAGTTGATCATGTTTTGATCAATTTAGCATTCTCAAATAATCATGACTTGCTTAAAATGAATTCTGTAGATATTAAACACTTAAAGCAGTGTTTCTCAAACCCTGGTCCTTGGTGCCCCCCAACACTGCACATTTTGTATGTCCTCCCTTATCTGACACACACTATTTCAGTTCCTGGAGTTTCTTTTAATGAGCTAATGAGTTGAATCAGGTGTGTTTGATTAGAGAGACACACAAAATGTGCAGTGTTGGGGGGCACTCAGGACCAGGGTTGAAAAACACTGACATAAAGCATAGTACAATGTTAGCTTAAACATTTAACCTAAATAAAAGTGCACTGTTAGGCGTATATCTAAGTGTTTGTGCAGAGAGTGGAAGCTGAAGCATGCTTCATGCATGAGGCACCGATCACTTCATTGGTTTCTTCAGTGGAAACAAGTAGTACGCCGTCATTTTTTTGCTCATACAGATAAGACTAATACTTCATTCGGAACTGTAAATGGTCTACTCTTATTTTTGTGTGCACTCACAGTATCAACGAAACATTTGTAAAATAGAGAAAACAAACAGGATGTGCTTGCCATCTCATCTGCGTGAACAGGGAAACGTTGAACTTGGGCTGAAATGCAAAGCTCTAAAATCAGGTGCAGTTTAACTTCACTGTGTCCGAAACTGTTGGATTATAATCACAGTAAGCTACAGAATACATGTAAGACTTGATCTGTGAATAGCTATAATGACAGTAAGATGTCAGTAATGTATGATCACGCTTTGGTTTTATTTAAGATTTCGACTTTTAAAAAGTATTATTACAGCAAAAATGTGTTATTGTTCAATTGATAATTTTTATGTGAGGCTGAAAAATAAACGGTGCTATAATCATTGGTGCTATAAGTTAGTTTTGCTGTAGGCTATTCGTCAAAAGCAGCAGCACAAAGAAGCGTGCTCACTGGTAGTCCAGTTCATTATAAAAAAAAATAAAAAAATATTAAGCCTATTTAAGATCAGCATTTGAACACTATAATAAACACAAAAGTTATCTGCATGGTGACACTATTATTTTTATTATTGCGAAGTGAGATGAATGAAGAGCGTGTCTGTCTTGCGTGCGCAAACACACAATGTTAATCAAGTTAATCCGTCCAGTGGTAGAAGCTAGTTGGTGATTTGAACTACACCGGTTCAGGATTGCAAGGGGGGGGGGGGTTTAAATAATAAAATAATATATAAAATGATTAATACAGATGTGTGTATTCTGCAGTTCACTGGTTTATGTTACACCATTTTTTTCTTTTAGATAGAACATGTCCATTTTACACTGAGCAACCAGTAGTGTGAAAGAATTCAGTCCAGCTGGAGGAGGTTGGGGTTTGGGGGTAGTTAGCTTCATCGTGGGGGGTTGACACAAGGTGTGAATCTCTTGCTCTTTCATATGGAGAGTGTCTGATGAGCGGTTTAGGCAAAGTGTCTGTTTTAGGAAAAATGATTGTTTGGCTTGGCTTTTGCAATTTTTGCAATGGCATACAGAGTATTACATACAACATAATATGCTTTTGTTTTTTTCTCAGGAGTGATGAGGTACCTCTGAGAGAGACAAAGAAACTGGCCAAAAGAGACTTGCGTCTGCCAGAGAGACAAAAACTTTTGTTCTTAATTTATATGCTATGCTGCTTTGTACTATTTTCAGTTTTGCACTGTTTTATTTGTATGTGACAACGCTGGCAGTTGTTTTGTCAAATATAAATGTAAAAATATAGTGCAGTAATATGAAACTGTCCTGAGACATCATGCAGGCCTAATCATTTTTAGTTTAATTATTGGGCAATTCCAGGTTAGGCACGTGACATTCGCAGTCAAAATCTGAAATATAAATTCTCGCAGAATGTATTAATTACCAAAAACCATCTCTTTATGTTTTTCTAAATCCTAAGTAGAGACCAGACATCAGAAAAGTATCCGTCTATGAATGTGTTTTATAGGCTATTTTGGATTCGGGTGTAACTACACAGGTGTTACGGACATGACAATAAAAAATAAATAAAAAAAAACCCAGAGGCAACAATAGTCTGCAGAATGGAGAAGGGTTGACCCATTCACAAAACATAAAATATCTATTTTATTTCAATTTAATTTTTGTGTTTCAGAGGAAAAGCGATATAAGGATGTGACATCTCTCTGTTACGGACCATTCTGAAAGCAGAATTTATGCAAACGCGTATAAATGCTTTAAAAACTTTAACAGAGAGGTCTAGTAGCCTATTGGACGCGCCTTTAAAGAAGAAATGCAAGCCTTCATTCAAATGATATAATCAGGGAGTATTTGATTTCGTTTTTTAATTGGTTCCTTTAAAAGTAAACATTTTTCTCATGTATGTGAGGCACCCCAGTTTTTCGTTATTTTTATTATCAGAAAAAAATTCAAGTGATCACACGGACACCTCCCTGTCATGCATCCGCACAAAAAAAAAAAAACCTAAAGGGGTCATATGATGCTTTTTAAAGATCATTATTTGGTGTAACAGAATATGTTGACATGCTAAAAATAACAAAAAACACACTATTTTTCAAATACTGTACATTATGGTAGGTTCTCTATGCCCCTCCTCTCTCAAACGCATGGCCAACTAAAAAGTCCCTCCTTCTGACAAGCGCAGTCTGCTCTGATTGGCCAACTGATCCAGTGCATTGTGATTGTCTGATCACCGCAAGCACTCGTCGGAAATGTAACACTCCTTTCCATAATCGCGAGCTTCATCTCCTTTGGAAGGCCAAATAAAGTGCTTTTGCTTTCTCCTAGATACACACACATCTCCCTGACATGCTGCTTCAACACTAACTGTGTTACTGAAACCACGCTTTCTTTCTTTGCTTGAACATTTGGGCGGCATTACGCAAATATTTCCACACAGTGACGTAAAGATGTGGGGGCATGTTTGAATGAGCCATTTCAGGGGGGCGTGGCAGAGTCTTAACTTTGATAAAGAATATCTCTTTGGATTTGAGACTTTTGCAACTTTACAGATCTTCTTCATACACCAGAGCTTGTAACACTCCAAAGAGAAAGGAAAAAATTGTAATCGCATCATATGACCCCTTTAAAAATGAATAGTAATAGAGAACATTTAGTTTAACGCTACAGTATATGATCTGCATTAAAAATAAATCTTCACAAGTCTACATCTGAGACAGGTGCAGTTTATAACCTGTAAATTAAAGGCTATTAGACATTTTTGAAATGATCTGCCACTCCTATTTGTTGATCATTAGTGTTCTTGTTGCAGTCATAAACATGTTATTCTTTTTTTAATAAATCACATCTCTTTAGCTTTGCACTCAGCAGCATACACACCAAACAACCAAATCTTGCACTCTCAGAGCAGATAGCGACACAAGTTATGTGAAACACATTAAATTTTTAAATAAGATAATAGTTATAATGAACATTTATAAGACATTTAAATTAGTTTTGATGATTTGTCCCTTCAGTCCGCCTGTGCATTTCTGACCCGCACTGGGCTGAATCTGATGTTCTCGATGAGAATGCAATTTCTAAAATGTTATGATATGGAACGCCTGAAACAGATGACAGCAGTATATAGACCTACACAGTCAGTCATCAGCATGATTAAAATGAGAGAGAACTTGAGTTTAAACGGAGGACGATTTATTAATCTGTCCCTTCTTATCAGTTTCAATGATTTGCTAAATTGTGCTATGTTTAATTTATCCATTTCTTGTTTTAGTTAGGCCTAAATAATGGGAGTGAAATTATATAGTGCCTTGTACTAAAATTATATACATTGTACTAAAATTCATAAATACGCAACAATTTCTTAATAGTGAAAAGATATCTTTTCCCCACATAGTTCTTTGTCAAAATAAAGGAAAAGGAACCGAATATCATAGTATGTGCGTGACAAAAATGCATACTGTTTTATTAAAGGAATTTGAATATATAAATTTAAAATGTGTTTGTGACAAATATTAAGTAATGGAAGAATATTAACATTTAGAATCCATGTATGTAGCCTAGCCTGAAATAGGCTACCGCTTTTAATGCTTCAGTGCAAAGTAAACCAACACATCATTAATGTAAAATAAAACATAATATAAATTATATAAATAATGCTGCACACCTGTTTAAATGTTTCAAATCTAAAATATGGTGTTATACTTAGCTTAGAAATATATATATATATATATTATCCTGCTTAAATTTGTTCTAAATGAGAAATACACATCACTTCATAAGTACTTAATATGCATCAGTGAATATGAAATATTTTATCTAGGCCTACAGTGTTTTTCTTTCATTTTCCGCCGACTGCAGCGTCAAACATCGGTGAGGCAAAGCTGCCGGCTGTTTGTGAAAATGCACTTTGAAGCATTCGCTTGATAACTTGTGGTTAAAGCCCCACTCAGCAGTCAATGCAGCAAATGCATTTTGCAGGCGGTAGAAAGCACGTTCTGGTTGGCTACCTACTGTATTGCAATGTGCTTATGCTTAAAATAAGTGGACGAAAAATATTTGCCAGTGGAGAAAAATTATATTAAATATATATAATGTTATTATATAATAATTATATATATATATATATATATATATATATAATATATATATATATATATATATACATATATATATGTATATAAAATTATGTTATATTAAAGATATATCTCTGAAAAAGTCTTAAAGTAACACATGAAATCACTTTAATTTACTTTACTAGCACACATTGCAAGTCTTGATGTGAACAATTAATCCGTGCAAGTTAATCCACTGAAAAAAATTTGTCTTGGTAATCTTTAATCAAAATCTGAACCTTTACTTCCGCTCTGGAATGGCGTGCCTTTTCTGATGATGTCAGTTTGACAGCTTGGGAAGAATATGCTTAAAGACACCCCTCCAAACCGTTAGATTTGCTGTGAGTGAGAGACAGAGAAGAGGAGCGCAAACATAAAACCATGACCTTTAATTTCTTGCATAAAAGATATTTGCCTGGTTAGCATGGGTTTGTTCGCCCCTACAGGTAGATGGTGTAACTACAGCATTGTTGATGCAAAATGATCTTTTTGACATCTAGGTCTTAAATTGTTTTGTTTTTTTTTACTGAAAAATAATAAAAAAAACTCAAAAAATGCTTGTCACGAATAGTATTTCTTTTTAGTTGAAAATCTGTTGACTCAAAACTCCAAAAAATCATCCTCAGCCTATAGTGAATTAAGCCTTTATGCCATTTTTTTTTTTTTTGGTTTTTTTGGGGGGTGTTGGAGTTTAGCAAAGTTTGCATACAAACGGTGTAAACGAATTATTGAATGGATTCCCATAACTGCCTCTGTCTCCTCTGGTGTAAATGGACTAATTAGGACTGTTTTCGTTCACTAATGTTTTACATAGCATGTATTTATTCATTCCATCGTGCTACACTAAGTTAGAGAACACACATAAAAACTTTCCAAAACCTTAAAAACCAAGAGTGATGTTAAAAAGTAAGCTGTGAACAAATGAAAAAGCATGACACCTTTAAAGCATTGTTTGATGGTAGATGTACGCTGCTTATTTACGCTATTTGTTTGTCTGTGTTTTTTTTCACCTGATTGGTAGGTCTGTGTAAACTGACGGAGTTTCATGTCTTGCACAGTTTTACATTACAATAAAAGGTACCAACACTATGCCAAAATTTTCTTTTTCCATAGACATTAGGACACGGTATACAAATACAGGAGTTTTTGTTTAACATGAAAACGTCCGAGTTTTGACGGGAAGGGAGGAGGGGACCAGGTTGGTCATGTAAATGCACTTTTTCCATAAACAATATAACTCCCCATTTTCATCCTAAAAAGGACAGACCCCTTTTTAATCAGCCAGAAGAAGCTCTACAGTGCCTTTTTGATCTTCTGGGTAACGTAAAACCCGTAATCTGCTATTTTTCTACATTCACACTGATACTAACCGTATTTTTCTGAAATTGTTTTCCTTTTTCAAAAAATTAACACTCAATCTCGTCCTCAAATGTGGATTACGCATTTATAAAGTGTTCAATTTCTACAAACTAACCTAAAAAATAAACGTCAGTTGCTGTTTATGAAACAGTTTTATAAAAAACCCTTTTGTGCTGCTTCATTTTTTTTTGGGGAAAAGGTGATGGATTCTATTTTCAGGATTCACAAAAAATGAATAAAGTTAAAAAGACCGCATTTATTTGAAATAGAAATCTTTTGTTATCTATTTTCTATTTTGTACAAATCTATTTTGACAAATTAATTTTCCCTCCCTTCGAAATGAATCCTGGCATTTTTGTGGGATGAGGGATTTATGTCACCCCCAAAAACTTTGCTGCTTGTACAGGGTATTGGGCCCAAGCATGAAAACATTTTAAATTTCAAATTCTGAATGGTTTTATATTTAGCCTAGAAAGGGGCGCAAGACCATTTCCCTTTAAATAATCACAAAAAATTGTCACTTCGTTTCATCGCGATCTCCAAATTTCCCTTTTTTATAATCAATAAACCTTATTACATCTTCCACGGAAGGTTTACGAGGCGTACAAAACAAATCTGGTTTTATTTGAACAGAATGGCCATCAAGTGTTCAAGATCAACATATCTGTCAAATTGGCTACATTGCTCAACCTACAAACACTTTAAACCCGAAATTTTTTCCAGGGTTCTCCAGAGTGCAAACATAAATACACATTTGGAGCTTTTTTCCAAAATTTAAACCAATGTCCTTTTACATTTTAAATTTAGGGGGTTTTCCCAACTGAGAGAAAATGTAGAAAATGGACATGTGGCATGGGGAAGTGTAAATTTGCGTGAGTCTTGCGCTGATGCTGAGCGTTGACGCCCTGATAATGTCTTTAAACTGGCACATTTGATAAATTTAATGCATCCTTGATGAATAAAATTACAAGTTCTTTAAACACAAAATACTGTCCCTAAACTTTTTGAAGTGTAGTGTAATTGGTAATTGGGTTTTTTTTGTCACTTGATCCTCTGATTTGTTTTTCTCTTGTTTTTTTTTTTTTTTTTTGATCTACTTTACCAAACAAATCTATGAAACAAAATTTTTGTATGTAAATTGTTTAAACAGTCTTTAGGGGACTTTTTTTCCCATTATTTTTGTAGTGATTCACGGGAAACTGTCCCCCCGTCCCATTTTTGATTTCAATTCTTCTGCTTGATGATCATGTTGATGAAACCAGGGACAATGAATAATTTCTGTATTATTAAGTTTCAATGTTTTCATCAAATTTGGGTCATTTGCGTAGATCATAGTTTGTTTCCCTTCATCATTCAGAAAAACATTATGTATCAACGGGAATTAAATTTGACATGCAAATTTAATGTGAGTCCATAAACCCTTGTTTCCCTTTTTTTCTGCAGGGGTTTTGAATGATTGAGGAAATGCACGTGGCCAAGTAACGGTAATAATCCTTCAGTGTTATTAGACGACTTTTGTTCTTTGTTTTTGTCTGTTAGCTGTTCATATATAACAAGTACTTCGAAGAGTAGTTGCTGCAATTAAGCTCTGAGGCAGTTAGATTTGGAACATGTTGGTTTTGTAAACAGAGACTGAACGACGAAGTAAACAACAGTAACCATTATAATATACCATTTACACCTCAAAATTTCTAAATGTGGGAAGTCTTAGGCTACAGGTTCTACGCATCAAAGAATTAAAAGAAAAACCCGTTACACACAGGCTCTTATGCATGCTATTGTTCTTGTAACAATCTTCATAATGGCCTATATATATATATATATTATATATATATATATATATATATAGATATATTATATATCTAATTATATATATTTATAGATATCTATATTAGTATAAAAGCTAAATGTTTTATTTCGGGATTCCCATTCTTTGCTAAAAAGAAACAATTCCTCTTCAGGTTCATATGCAGGAGCGAAATAGAGATGGTCCAAATTTATAAATAATCTTATTAACTCTGCTAATTATCTTGATTTTTTCGAATTATGCCTTTACTGTGTGACCAAAAAATATATTTTAATAGTATTTTCTGTTTCAGCTGTTTGATCGCGCTGGATATGAAACATCACACACACTATATTATTGGAAACAGCCATTTCACCGTGCCATAAGGCATGAGCAGCGGTCCACTTTGGCACAATTTGTTGCTAATTATGATTTTTTTCCGTCGATACTGAAACACCGCGTGAACTACAACAGCCGTATTTTACCTCATGAATAATAGTTAAGCTTCAAACGGGCAACATCACTGAATATGGAAATGTTTGGATTTGTCCCGAATGAGAGAGCCCAACCTTACCTTATATTTCGCTTTAAATTATTATAATTAATTTTATAGCTATGCCTATATTATTATATACTGCAATTATATTATCTCATTAGAATGATATTTTTAAATTCTTGTTCTGATAGTTAAATTTAAAGTATTTGTTGTAAAAGTGAAGGGAACTAAAAAATATCCTATAGTGTTTATAATGTTGGTAGCCTACATCATTAACATTATTAGGCCTGCCGGTTATTATTTTCTTAATGTAATAAAATGCAACTTATACATGACTTATACACGCCTAGGGGTAGTAGGAAAAACTCTTAACAGGGCATAATAAGACTGGGTTGTGGTAATGGAATCCCAAGTAAGAATCACTCCGGTCGATAATCAAACAGGTATACGATGTTAATCAGAATAAGTAATTAGATTTATTAAAAGCCAACAAGTGAAACAAAGAGCATCTCGCCAGGGTGTCCCAAAGGCCAAAATAACAAACAAAACCAATCTAGAAAGAAAAAAGTAGAGTAATAAAACTTACGTAAATCAAATAACAAAAGTAAAATACATTGTACTTCCCTAACTTCCTAACACAAAACAGAACCCAAACAAGATAGCCCAAAACAAATCGGCAGGACACCCCTTTGCTCCACGTTCTTAGTACACAAGGTTGAAAAGGAAAGAACGTGATCACTAGCTTTTTACACTATACTTGAAAGTGACAAATTTGATCATCGGCCGGAGAGAAGGGATCCAGGAGCTCTCAACCCCAACCGCGTCAGAACCAACAATGAGCTCCTCGTTGAATGCCGGCAGCGTCCTTTTAAAGACCACGGCCTTGTCTCCACCACCAATGTCGATCGTACACATCCCATCAGCGGCCATCCTATCAGATACTAGAGAGAATAAGAGGGAGGAGAATGTACACACACACGCACACACACACACACACACACACACACTACAAGAAACTCAGGTCGTAACATTCCCTCTCAAAAAACTTTATTTTAGAGTGGGTTTTTAAAAAACATGCAGCAAAATGAAAATAGGTGTGATTATCAGTTAAAATGTGTTACTGTTCCATTCGGTTAACAAATGTACATTGTAGCATTTACATATATACTTAGCCACAGAGTCTGGGCCTACTATAGGCTATGTTGTTAACTTATTTACAAGTTTTGTGTATGTTTTTTTCAGTTTTTTTTTCCCCACTTGCATCCTGAAAATTACTTTAAGAAACAAAAAAGTGCCCCTCCTCTGGTGCAGAACCTGCCTCCTGCATTGCTCAGCTTTTCATTTAAAAAAAAAAAAATCTAATTATACTGTTAGTTTCATGGTAACATGCAATCAAAGTCTTCGGATACTATACAAGTGTATACGACAAGGCTGAGGCAGTATGAGAATCCATTTGCAGGAGTTTCTTAAGGGAAGATCTTACAGGCAGAGCCGAGAAACCAGGCAAAGAGTCAGTACCGTAATGGCAGTCCGATCTTTCAACCATGCACAGGGGAAATCCAATAGGCAGAGACGAGTAGGCAGGCAAATAGGTCGAACACAAACATCAGTATTATCAGGCAGTAAATCCAATGGGGCAATCCAAGAGACGTGAACGAGGAAACAGGCAGAATCATAAACAAACAGACAGTCAGAATAATCACAAGGAAAATGCTCGGTAAGGCAGGTAAACTGCCAATACTTCGCAGTGAAGTTACATCCTGACTCATGTTAAATAGTCCTAAACAGGGGAAATGACTGTAGAAGCAGAGGGTGAACAGGGAGGCGGTGAACAGTCAATGTTTCTTGAGTCTCATGATTGGGGTCAGCATCTGGGTGGAACCGGTTTAAGCAGCGACACATGGAAGAAGGGAGAGATATGGTAGTTAGCAGGAAGCTCTAATGGTAAGTGACCTCATTTATTGTTAGTAGAATTTTGAATGGACCAACATACCTTCCTGCTCGGCACGGCAGTAGTAGCCGCAAACTTGAGGTCCCGTGTGGAGAGCCAGACCAGTTGTCCTGGTTGGTAGGGAGGGTGTGGCTGGCGTCGCTTGTTAGCCTGGAGTTCCTGTACTCTTACAGCTCGTTGAAGGCGGACATAAGCACTGTCCCACACCCTCTCACTAAGACGAATCCAGTCATCCACAGCGAGGGACTGATGATGGTTCGCCAGACCACGGGAATATAGGGGGTTTGATATCCGAGGACGCACTGGAAAGGGGTCAGACCTGTTGATGAATGAGTCAGTGAGTTTTGTGCATACTCTGCCCATGGGAGGAATTCTGACCATCGATGTTGTTCTCTGCTGCAATAGGATCGTAAATTATCTGCCTAGTTCTTGATTTAATCTTTCCACCTGACCATTAGCTTGTGGATGATAACCTGATGCGAGACTGAAATTAATATCCAGTTGTTTGCAGAATGCTCTCCAACTTTGGGATGTGAACTGGGTGCCTCCGTCACTGACTGCTTGTGCAGTTTCCATGGCTGTGGGAAGTCCTTTCAAGGGGACCAACCGGCATGACTTGGAGAACGGTCTATGATAACTAGGATTGCCGTGAAACCATTGGATAGAAAAGAGGTAAGTCTGTAACAAAGTCTATTGAGAGGTGAGACCAGAGGCGTTGTGGAATGGGCAGAGGTTGCAGGGAGTCCCGATGGTAATTCCTTGGGGGTCTTGGATGGAGCATAGACTTGACAGGCTTTGACATAATTAGTGACATCCTTGGACATGAAGGCCACCAGAACGAGTTCGCGTAACAGGTGTAGAGTCGCGGGAGATACCTGGGTGACCAGAGCTGACTGAGGTGTGGACCCCCACTGAATTACCCTGGGACCCAGAACTTTGTGGACGTAATGTGTGTAAGGGGGGCAGTTGGTAGGAGCTGGTTCTTGGATCTGTTCCCGTTGGATCTCCTCCATAATATCCCAAGTAATTGGGGCAATGATTACTGATGGAGGAAGAATGCATTCTGGGGGTATGATTGTCGATGAGAAGGTCATACTGCCTGGAAAGAGCATCTGCCTTACTGTTTTTACTTCCTGGGCGATAAGTCACTGTGAATTGGAAGCGCGTGAAAAAGAGGGACCAGCGAGCTTGGCGTGGGTTGAGTCATTTTGCACTTTTAATATATTCGAGGTTTTTATGATCAGTAATCACCTGAAACGGGTGGACTGCTCCCTCAAGCCAGTGTCTCCATTGTTCTAAAGCTGCTTTCATCGACAGGAGTTCCTTATTCCCACATCATAGTTTTGTTCAGCTGCCGTTAACTTCCTTGAAAAGAATGCACAAGGATACAGTTTACCCGGCTGACCATGGCGCTGGGAGAGTACAGCTCCAATTCCCGAGTCAGAGGCATCTACTTCGACAATGAATGGCAAGTTGGGGTCAGGGTGTTTGAGGATAGGAGCTGTGGTAAACTTAACTTTCAACGTGTTAAATGCTTGAGTGGCCTCCTCACTCCACTTGAGTTTAGTTTAGAGTTTCCGTTACTGCCTTGACCTTGACTTTGTCCATCTTGACACCCTGACGACTTATGTGATAACCCAGGAAAGATGTCTGCTTGAAGTGAAACTCACATTTCTCTCACATTTAATGCAGCTCCAGAGTTGATCATTGCTGTTAACGATATGGACAGTTCTTCAGTTTTCAAGGTAAAGGGGGAGTTTTAAGGCTTGATTACTAGGCAATGAGAGTGTTCCATATTTACCATAATGGGGTTTCTGGCTTTATGTGGCATCTCTTGCAGCGATGGCCTGGTTCACCGCAGTAGAAACGAATGAAGTTGGAGTCGCCTTTGCTCATTCAATCTCGGAGATTTTTTGTAATCTTATGTGATAACCCAGGAAATATGTCTGCGTGAAGAGAACTCACATTTTCTCTGCCGTGACGTACAATTGATTCTTCATGAGCCAGTAATTAGGGTCTTGACATGGTCAACGTGTTCTGCGTGCAGACTTGGAGGTAAATGAGAATGTCCATCAATGTATGCAATTACATACTTGATTCAGCAAGTCAAGAAGATCTCATTTATGAAGACTGAAAACCAGCTGGTGCGTTGGCAAGTCCAGACGGCATGACCTGATACTTCGTATTGCCCGCCTATTTGGTGAGGAAGGCAGTCTTCCATTCATCGCCCTCCTTAATTCGATTTAAGTGGCATTCACTTCGGTAGATTGGATTTGGTGAATATATCCTTGCTTCACGGAGCGGTTCCATAGCTGCTGAGGAACCAATGTCATGGGGTATCGAGAACTTTATTGTTGACATTGTTTTCCCCCCTCTATAAATGCAATACCGGGCCTGAGTCCTCGGTCCTGTTTCTCCACAAAGAAGAACCCTTCTGCATCTGGAAAAGTAGAAGGTCGGATTAAATCGCGAACTCAGGGCGTCTTCGAATTAAACCTCCAGGGGGGAAGTGCTTGGTATTCAGTTCGAGACAGATGGGGTAAACACGCTCTTGGGAGGCATGGCCATTTGTGAGTAAATCCATACACAGTCCCAGTGACGTGAGGGGGTAGTTGTGTGGCTTTAGTTTTATAATACCTCTGCGAGGTCATCATAACGGGGGAACATTGAAGCCTTGGCACTAATGGGACTTTCAACACTGGTATTATAGCATGGTTGTCGAACTGATGCGAAACAGTGACTTTCACAAAAGGCAGACCCTTGGTCAACATTCACTCACCCTGATGCCAGGGTACAGCCATGGAAATCCTAGGATGACGTTCATGCTTAGGTGAGTTAATGACGTAGAGGGATATAGACTCTTGGTGAAATAATCCCACTTGCAGTGTAAGTGTCTTGGTTTGATGAATTATTCCAGTTCCGATTGCAGTGTCGTTGATGGGCTTAATCTTAATGGGTGGGTTACATGGTTTTGGACGGGTAAGTTGTACTTCCTGACGATACTCTCATGGGATGAGATTTAACCCTCTGGAGTCTAAGGGTATTTTTGGGGCTTGAAGAAGTTTTGTCATGCCCTGACATTTGTGCTTTTTTCAGTTTCTTATAAATATCTAAATGGCTAAAGTCTAATCTCACTGTAATCAGCACAAAACTAGGCTATAATAATATGTGAGCAGCATGTATGTACATGATTGTGTTTTTGAGAAAAAAAATGTTATGCGTGGTTAGTGAAAAAACTAAAAATGTTAAATCACTTGAATAAGACAATAAAACACACACAGAAAATTGGTTCCCAGGAATTTTGAGAACTGGAGCTTGTAGCCTAGAATTTTTTTTTCTAAATGATGTGAAAAAATCATCTTGTTTACTCACTTACAGAAAAACAATAAATTGATTTAAATTTTCTAAGACACTTTTTGTTGGTAAAAGTCATATCGCGAGGTAAGGCGTCAACTATCATGGATTCACACCTGAGAAGACAAAGGCCTGCATAATGAGCTGCATAATGAGCCATTCAGTCAGCTGTGTCACTGAGAGGGATGAGTTACAAGAAAGAAATGTGAGGACAAAATAAATCTATATACTTTTATGTTTGTAGTTTATTTAGAATATATTTAATTATCCCACAACATAATTTAATATTCACTTGTGAGTGCAGTTAAACAGTTTATTAGGAAAAATCAAAGCTGACTTTCAAACTGAATTTTTTGCATCATTACTCCAGTCACACAATCCTTCAGAAATCCTTTTAACAATCTTATTTTCTACAAAAAAAACAATTATTGTTATTATTATCATCATCATCATTATTATTATTATTATTATTAATGTTGAAAAGAGCTGAGAATATTTTTTTTCAGGCTTTTTAGGGGGGATAAATTGAAAGAACAGCAATGATTGTTACATTTGTTACAGTTACATTTATTGTTACATTTATATTATTTACATCCAGCTTTTGAATGGTATAGTAGTGTATATTGTTATTGAAACTTCATAATATTTCACTTGATTATACATTTAGTCAGGAATTATAGTTTGGAAAAAAGTCTTTGGAAAAAAGTCTAACTAGTAAAATGTTTACACGTTATGTGAAAAACTAGTACAAGTATATAAATAAATAAAAAGAGACTTACTCATGTTTATGAACTCTGCTGAATAAAGTGCTTCATTCTTTTTTTCTGAGGAAATCCAAATCTCAAATCCTCAACCACATCACATCTTTTTGGGGTGAATTATGTCTTATTCCTCTCATCGCGAAGCAAACAGTAAAATAATAAAAACTTGAAGAACAGTCTCGCTGCGTTGTCTTCTGTTGTGTGGGCGTATTCAAAAGCCGCGCGCTTCAGTGAAAACATTTGAATCTCAAAAGCGCGCTCGGTGCGCGGGGGCGTGGTCGCATTAGAAGATAATGAAGGGAGGCGTGAAAAACGGACATCGCGTTGTTTTCATATGGATTACTTTATCACAGAATATTTGTTTTTCGCAGCACTTGTTTAGTTTAAAGTAGACACGTCAGGCTTTCTATAGATATATCTCTCATGTCTCTTCGTTGAGTATTCACTGAGTTACAGTTCATTTTAATGACGCGTTTGTATCTGAAGATCAAAGCGCAGACAAAGGCTGCAGACAGCACTCCTTGTTTGTTATCTTTATTTTATTAAGTGCACAAAGTTTTGTTGTTTTATGTCTGTATACAAAAAAATTAGTTAGCGATATGGATAGTTCTTCAGTTTTTCCAATGTAACGGGCGGGAGTTTGAGTAGGCTTGATTACTAGGCAATGAAGTGTTCCATATTTACCTAAGGGGTTCTGGGCTTTGGTGGGACATCTTCTGGCGCGATGGCGCTGGTCACCGCCAGTGAAAACAGAGATGAAGTTTGGATGCGCCTTGCTCATTCAATCTCGTGGAGGGTTTTTTCGGTATAGGTGTACTTGCATGGGATTCTCCAATGATCACTGGTGGTATCACGGTAGGTTAGGGCTTGAATACGGTGTTTTGGACTATGGTAAGCAGGCGGTATCTCACTCACACACCTTCCTTGGGAAGTTTGTTCTCATTACATTATCCTCTCTGATTGCAAAGCGATGACAAGTCGAGTAAAACGAGGTAGACATTTGCTCCCGGTACAAACCAATTCTGCCTGAAGGTTCCAGTGTTGAGGCTTCGCTGGAACACAGCTTTTAGAGGAAACATCATTCCCAACCACCTCTGAGCTGTGAGTGGCCTACAAAACAATGGCGGAGTATGCAACAGCTGTTCTGTTACCATTGGGATATTTGTAGAAGTTGATGTCAATATATCCTTGCCCCCTTGACGGAGATATTCGAAGACTTCTTGAAGTTGTTGTATGAAGTAGTCAAAATGATCGTCTCAAACGCACTAATTGTCATGTCCAATTGTAGCTGGCAGGCCCAGGTGGATGGCCTTCCCACGACAACAATGACTCCTCATGAAGGCACATTACCTTATTCATCAGAAATAATTCTTGTCTTCCTGTTTGTCTATAAAATAAATCTTTTACTGTGTTGAACAATAGTACCCTCTACATCGCATCAAGCGGGTCGTTCGGAACCAATCAAACTTTATCGGGTTAGTGTGCGGAAACCCTCAGGCTCTAGGCATGGCTGATGGAAGAGACCTGAGATGTAGTTTCGTCAACTTTGGTTTGGTAGCTACTCATTGATTTGGCATTTGAAGTGTTTACCCAATTGATCTTGGGGGGTACCGCCTTTAACACATGTCACTTTGATAAGCGGGACCGCAATGCCGCTGTTGCATTGATGTAGTATGTAACTTCTGCTGGATTCGTGGTTGCGGCGGAAGTATGTCGGTAATGATGAAGGCTATGAGGCAGTATGAGATATCCATGTGCTAGGAGTTTTATTGTAAGTCGTAAGATCTCGTACAGGCAGAGTCGAGAAACCAGGCAAAGTAGTCAGTACGTGTAATCGGCAGTTCCAGATTCTGTTGTCAACATGCACGTAAGGGAAATCCAAATAGGCAAGAGTACGAGTAGGCAGGCAAGATACGTGTCAGACACTACAAACATCAATATTATCGCACATAAGTTCTGTAGTGATAATTTCCATATGGGGGCTTAATCCAAGAGACTGTGATTGTCGTGTTTGACTGTGATTGAGATTGTGGAGGAGGAAACAGGCGTCAGAATATCATAAACAAACATGCATTGGTCAGAGATAAATCACAAAGGGTTTGATGAGTTATCTGCTCTAGCCCTCAGTAAGGCATTGTCTAGTAGTTAAAACTGGCAAAACTTGCAGTTGTAAGTGAAAGTAACATGCTGTACTGCATGTAAGTATAGTCCTAAACTTGATGGACAAATGACTGTAGACGCAGAGGGAATGATGGTGATAGTGTTTGTGAACAGTCAATGACTCAGGTGATGGCTCCCTCTGCTGGCGTTGGCGTGTACAACAAGAATACCAAGTGTTAGTATTTAGTGGCTCTTATTTAAGCATGCACTGTGACATTTTACCCCGTTTCAACTTAATAAATAGTCCTTGAGATTTTAAAAGTCAGAGAAGTTAATAGTTATGGAGATTCAATTTGAATTGTAGGCTAGAAAAAGGAAGCCTTAAAAAGTTGCTGTCTTAAAATTATTTCTATGAATTAAAGTATGGTGGGTACTTAGAAAATATGATTATCGGGTGACTTTTCATTCATATCATTTTTTACACTGTGATAATGTGAGACTGTATTTGTTTTCCATTCGGAAAACCCAAGCACCCACTTTTTCTTTTTTAAAATCTATTCAGTCCCCGTCAGGATTTCAAGATTGTGTTTGCGACTCTGCTGAATTTATTCGCAAAATCAAGGCTAAACTCTCGCAATTTTCGCAAAATATCGCAAATTTTCATAATTGCCAACAAATTTTTCCAGAAAGGAATTTCTGGGGATCTTAGATAGGGCTATCGCCTTGTGTCGTGACGCGATGTCTACTCGCAATGTTGTGCATTTGATTTTAGTCAAAGGGACAAGACCTGTAGGTCGTCGCAGACGGTTTTGACCTAATTTCCAGGTAACAAATGGTAGTGGGGGGATAGTTGTAGTTGTGTGAGGTCGGTGTAGCGGGTTTTGGGTATGAAAGCCTTCTGCGCCTGTCTCGATCGCCATGAGCTAAGGATTTACGTAAAAGGGCGCAAGTGTGTAAACCAAACCGGGGAAGCGGAGGTAACGATCGAAGGGGAATCCGCAACTACTAGGTTGGGAACTACGCAGTGGCAGACCGTTTTAGGTCTGCGCTCGAGCGGCGGAGCCGGACGCGAGAGGGCTGGATCTCGGAGATATCACACGACACTGATATACACAGGTGGCTGGGGAAGGAGGATACTGTGAATTAGAGCGGAGGAGGAACTCTAGGGGGGGAAGGGACAGTCGACATTTTTCCACAGAATCAATAAGTGATATTCTGTGCCAGCTCTTCGTGACGAAGTCACCAATTCAACTAATTCGGGGGGTGTGCGGTGTGAGGGGGCCAGACCTTCTGTTAAAGGGGCGTTACAGATGATCAGAACACAACACCCACTGATGTGGAAACTCAGGAAAAAAAAAACAATCTGATACTTTCAATAAACACAAATCACCACCGTTCACCATTGATTTTTAACAGAGGTTAAAACTCACAGGGTGAACGGAACTTGTGGGGCAGAAGACAGGTCTAATGTTTTCGAAGTGATTTTTAAAAGCTTCACGACAACAACTTTTCCCAGCACTTTCAGAAGCTTTAAGTTATTAGGTGATTTTAAGAAAGTTATTGTTAATGTGAGTGATATTTGTGTTATCACTTCAATTAGGTTTCCCGCATTAAAAAACTAAAAGTTTTTATTACTGTTGGGAGGAGGAAAACAAACAACTTATCTTAATATATAATAAAAAAAAAGAAGGAAATAAATGAACTGCACTAGGAGGAGGAATGGCTAATCTGCAGAGATTAGTACTTATAGGCCGACTCGGAGAAGGCTAAATATTATATTTTTGTATTCATTAAATTATATTTAGACATTATGAATGACAGTAATAAAAGTAAATTTTAATCAGAGTGCTGAATATATTTATTTCCACCTGTAAGACGGTCTGCTAAAGAGTCGGTGTGGGAATTCATTCTGTCTGTGTACTCTGATAAACGTCCTTCAGAAGCAGGTTTACGATGCATTCGTAACAATAAAATGTCTAATTCTGACATCTGACACGGATAATCAGTCCCCACTTTTCTTAGTTTTGTTTTGAGGATCATACTGGCATTGATGATAAAGGCGCACTCTTTTTTAGAAATAATACGCGTCAGCTTTTGCATTATCGTATAAATGCGAGACATTGAGTCGTCTGTTTGATGAGTGTACAATTGTGAGGTTTAGGGGTCGTGAGTGCTTTTAACTTGTCAGGTGCTTGGTTTAATGGTCACTTGCTGCTGGTTTTCCTCAAATGTTTGTCTGGAGGACCTACGGTGGTTCTCGAAGTCAAGAAAAAGTCATAAACAGATGTTTAGAAGAAGTGGTGTCTGTGGTATATTTTTTCACTAACTGCAAAACGAATAAGGAAATTGCCACAAATATCATCGCAAATTTTGAGAATAAGCCGCAATCGTGTGTTCTATATCCACGCCCATTTGACACACAAATCACAAAAAAAAAAATTGACCATCCTGGACTGTCTCTTATTCGCTCCGCATATCTCCTACAACTGAGGGGTATTTTTTTGGGGTTGTGGGGGGGTTGTTTTTGAGGAAGGTGCCATTGTCAGGGGCATCAAAAGATAATTACATCATCATTAGGGTTTGCCAATTAACTTCAGAAATGGAAAATAAGGGCAAATTGTAAATTCTTTCTCTGTTATTTCTTTAAGAAAATAGTGGTTTAGTTCCCTGTAAAAAAAAGACAATACTGTGTTTATTCTTTAAGAGATAAGTGACGATCCAAATATTGAATGTACAATATGTAGCCTATATCTGCCTGCATTTAAAAGTTATCAAAAATAAATCAGATTGGTTTTGCTCTCTCACCCATTGATGTACAATTTAAAATAAAAAAAAATAATTATGTCATACAAGAAATGCAATCGGCCTTCCTCTCTGAAAGTTGTTCCAATGCAAAAACGCCAGCAAAAATAGTCTCCATCGTTTGTGCTGGTAATATTTTCATTTCCAAATTCACCCAAAACAGGTTCAATCTTTTGTGCTTCGTTTGTGCTGGTTTGTGCAGGTAAAAGTTTAATTTGTGCTGCTTTGGTTTTAAAAATATTAGACCATGAATTATGAGTGATGAGACGCCACTCAGCCCCCCACATAGGCCCTACTCCAAATTCACCCAAAACAATATTCTTTCTTTGTGCTTCATCTGGGCTGGTTTGTGCCGTAAAAATTTTCATCTGTGATGCTTCGGTTTTTTAGATAGGCTATTAAAATATTGTGTAGTGATCATTCTGAGGTCACTCAGCCTTGATAGTTTTGTTTGTTTGTGCTTCGTTTGTGATCTCTTTTTTTAACAATACAGTTTTAGTAATAAGGTAAAATTCAAATGGCAAACCAAATCACATGAAACAGTCACAGTCACAGTCACTTAATTGTTAGTAGCTATATTCTGCTCACTCTAAGCTAATTAAACAAAGAAAGAAAAAACGCTTAGGCCTATTACATTATGTCTTTACAAAACCAAAAAATAAAATAATAATAAAAATAAAATAAAGACTTGATATAGGCCTATTTTCGTTTCTGCACATAAATAAAAACATGCACAAAGCCTGCTCCATCCAAGTGTAGCCTAAAAATACTTTTGGTCCATTGTTTTTTCCTTTTGTAAACATGAACCATTAAACAACAAAAAATTAAAAAAGAAAACTGGGTGTTTGAATTTTTAAATGCCTCCTTAAAAAACCAAAATTTGAAATCAGAACCTACGCTGCCCGAAAAATTCGTATATATTCTAATAGATTTGAATCATTTTTCTTTGGCCAAATTAGAAGTAGACTATGCTTCTCCTGGAACGTTCGAGTAGAACTATATATCTGTCTCTGTGCTGATCATTGATGGGGAGCTGGCATTAATAGTGAATATGACCAAATGGGTATTATAATTATGTTTATATGATAATAAGATCGCTATATAGCGCATTTTCAAGTGTTTATGAAGATGTGGCAGTATTATCGTGCTTACTGTAATGATAGGAGTGCCTGAGTATCCCCCTAGCATGTGTTTTTTTTTTTTTCTGCAGAAGAATTTGTGTTGAGTGTTGGGGTGGCTTTGTCGTCTATGCAGTCTCCGTGAATGGAGCATGTCCACAACAATGAACCGGCGCACAGACAAGAAATTATCTGTTAATCTTGAATGTCTACTATTAACAAACCCATTCAAGAAACAACAATTATGTGATCCTTATGAACAGGTGGCATTTCTCAGCATTATTAATCGATTAGGCACTAATTTAATCATTAGCTCCATTAGTGGAGATGGCCATCACATCGCATTGCAACTTCATATTCCACCTTGACCACTGACGTGTGGGAAAGCACAAGTTTAGTACTAAATCGGTTACCCATGCCCTTCTTGTTTTTTCCCCTAGCGCATTCAATCCATCCTTTCTCCAGTGCTTTGCTGCAAGCTTTTATGCGTGCGCTTGAGCGTGGAATAGGCTAATAAATGGTTTAATAGGTTATCATATTAATCATTTTAATATAAACATGGTACGATTTTGACTAGGAAAAATATTTTAAAAAGAAGTAGCAAAAATGAAAATATCACCCAGCACAAACGACAGCAACCAACAGAAGATTATTTTGTGATTTGGACAATGTAGGGGGTTGAGTTGACGTCATCGCCTATAGAACATGTCGAAATTTTAGAAAACTGAAGAAAGCACAAATGAAAATACCACTTTTCACAAACCAGCACAAACAAAGAATCTATTTTGGGGTGATTTGGAGTATGTGGGGGGCTGAGTACTCTCAAATGAACTATAAATATTTTTTTTTTTTTTTGTTTAATATCTAAAAAAACCAAAGCAGCACAAATGAAAAAATTTTACAGCACAACCGGAGCACAACGATGAGACTATTGTTGCTGACGGTTTTGCATGGGTGGGGGGCCAACTTCACGAGGTCTCGGCCTGAGTAAAATTTTACCATTGTGTATTGTTACTTTACAAGTGTAGTAATTTAGAGTGAAAAATCACGGTGAAATTAACAAATGTATCGAATTTTAAAAAAGCTGACAACTGAAGTTCTATGAAACTTAGTCAATAAAGCATTTTTTTTTAAACATGGGCACTTAAATTTGAACTAAAATCTTAGTTCAAACCATATGCCTGTGATAAACAAAAGCGTACTTTTCAATGAAAGAACACTGAGAGTGTCGGTTGCTGCTCTGGTGTTAGAGTTGTACTTCAGTAAATGAAGGTCCAAGTTTAAGATAGCCTACACTAGGTTTTTTTGTTTTTTGTTTTTAATCTCTCTCTTTAACAGCAATTAACTTACAATGAATAGGCCTTCACTGAGGTCGACTGAATGTTTTCCTGCCTGCTAATGCGGGCTTCATGATCCATAAGTTTATTCGCCACACTGATTTGTCAAATCAAACCGTGCGGACAGTGAACCTGGGTGAGGTCGCGCTCGCTGGAAGCGAACAGGCTGATTGAGGATTCCACTTGGTCTTTAAGCCTTCTCAAACGCTACGGTCACAATAAAAATGATTTTCCGCAAAAGAATGATTAATTACAATTGCAAGTTGTATTATTATGGTCTGTGTGAAAATAACAAGATGGGTCTGCGAGAAAATAATGGAATCAAAGAGTCCTGGTCCGCGAGAGTGCAAAGCAGCATATTTCAACAAAGTTATCATGCAACACACCGTTCCTCAAGGCCAAAAAACAGACCGAATTCATTCAGGTGGAGGGGGTTGTTTTTTTTTTGGGGTATTTCTTATAGCTTGTGGGGGTTGAAATAAGGTGTTAATCTCTTGCTATTCATAGGACAGTTGTCTTAATGAGGTTTCAAACTCTGAGAGAGGACAAGAAACTGGCGAGAGATGCTCATCTGCCAAACAGACAAGACCTGTTGTTCTTAATGTAGATGTTGCTTTGTAGCTACTATTTTTTCAGTTTTGCACTGTTTTAATTGTAACGGCACGCTGCAGTCATTTTGGCTATATGTAAAGAAAATAGTATAGACACGTCCCGAGAGCATCTGTAGACCTACATTTTTTAGTTTCATTCTGGGCATTTGTTACTGATGTGACATTCGCAGTCAAACTGGGTTATTCAAGAAAATCTTCTCAATTTATGCAAACGTGGTAATAAATTGCTTTAAAAACCTTAATAGAGATGTCTATAGGGTATTTAATATGGTCGGCCCCCCTGTAGATTTTCTAGTTACTAGTAGCCTAGTCGTTTCTTTAAGTCATTATTCCTTCACACGTTTATATTAAATTAACATCAATATCCATAATGAGTCTTAATATTGCCTGCACTCAAGCACATTGCATAAGTGTGCCCCAGCAGCAGGGAGAAATAGCCTAATAAATTGAAAAAGAGACATTTTAATTATTTGTTAATAGAACAAATGTTTTCTTGTCGGCTGCAAGATAAAATTCACGAGTGCCTGACATCTCATCTCCCAGAAAAAAACAGTATACTGTACCACCTTTAAAAGAAATGCAACCTCCCCAGAATACCATAATCGTTCATTTTTGATTGGTTAATTTAAAAGTAGAACTTTCACGCTTTTTCTTTAAATATTTCTCATTAAAATGTGAGACACCTGAGCTAATCCGATGTTCGCTCCAATTCGTTGATCTTAGTTGTTCTTGATCAAGATTTAATGGATGCATGACTCTTATAAACTTGTTTAATAAATCTCTTTTGCCTTAAATACTAAAGATATAAAGCAGGTTAAATTTAAATATCATTGGCTACAAATAATTATAAATAGCTATAGACCCGCGAATTTTGCATATGTATACACAGTTAATTATTTTTTACTGCAAGTACAAAATAAAACTAAAAAGATTTTTATAAGATTAACTTGCACTTAAATGCGGCTGTATTTTTTTTTTTTTACTTATTGTATGAAAACCAGAAAGAAGGCTCCCTTAAAATCACTGAATTTTGTCAATTAATGAAGCTCTTTTTTACATTGTGTCACTTTGTTTGATTATAATGAGAGAACTTTAGTTTAAACTTGAGGTTTATATTAATCCGTCCATTTCTCTAGAATTTCAATGATTATCGCTAATCGTGCCGGTTTAATTTATTCGTTTCCTTGTTTTTAATTAGGCCTAAATAATGGCTAAGCGAAATTAAAACAGTGGCCTCACATTTTACAAAATTAAAGTTAATTAATTTATAAAACGCGGAGGGACACTTTCTTAATCCGTGACAAACGATAATCATATCCCCAAGTTGTTCCCTGTCAAATAAAGTACAAGGTAACGAATAACAGTATGTGTGTTGCAAAACTGCATCTGTTTTATTAAAGGAATTTTAAAATAAAATAAAAATGGATTTGTGACAAATATAGGCCTAATATTGAGAATATTGACATTTTGTATATAAATCCGTGTAGCCGAGCTCCTAAAATAGGCTCCACGTTTAATGCTCCGATTGAAAGTAAACCACCCTTACTTTAGGATAATAGTCCCATCTAATACATATTATATAAATAAACTCACACCTATTAAATGTTTTCAAATCTATAATATGGGTACTAATACTTGTTAGCTTAGAGACAATATAACACGGCCTCATAGCTTTGACCTTTAACCTGCTGAATTATTCTAAGAAACAAACACCTAAAATAAGGTACTAACTTTCATCTGTGAATATTCAAGATTTTAAATTCAGTGTTTTTCTTTCATTTTCCCCGACTGGCTGCAGCTGTCAATGTAACAAATGGCTAGGCAAAAGCTGACAGCTATTTGCGAAAAATGTGCTTTGATGCCTTGTGTTATAACTTGTGGTTAAAGCGCTACTCATCGGGTACAAAGCTGCAAATGCAACTTTGGGGGGGGGGGGGGGGGGGAGACACGCGCACTCCGCGCGTCAGAAAGCTCTTTTGGTTGGCCACCTACTTATCCAAGATTCAAAATATGCGAAGGAACAAATGTTTTTGTTTTCCAAAATGAATAATAATAATATCACTATCATTCTTTTACCTGCGTTTTTAAATACTGAGCTGTTTTGCACCCTTACCCTTAATTTCTTATCTGTGGTGGACATGTTGCTGATGATGATATTTCTATTGACCTTTATCCATGAATTTTTTTCCAGAGATGCACACTATGGGGCAAACCTAGCAGTCGCACTTACCAGGCTCTGAACCTGATTTGCCTTGATGATTGTTAAACAGCTGGACCCCACTAATCAAAGACCAACCCGTGGTGGGGAGTGGATCTACTGAAATATATACGAAGGAAACATAGTCCCATCCTATAGACCGAGAATGCCTGACAGGATAACTGAGCGGTGCTTGTATCGAGAACTTTCTTGACTTTATAGCAACAGCATGTGGAGGATTTCTGGTCTTGTGATTTTATTTCTGTGCTGAGTTTAAGGATGATCAGAAATGGATAACAGATTATCTTTCTGTCTGTGTATGTGGTGTGATTTCCTAGCTTGCAGCCAGTGCCACGGCCACTTTCTCAGGCGGTGGGATGTGGGACGTTATATGGTTTTCTATTCCTGGAAATCAGAATTTCTTATTGCTTGTTGAAGCTGGAGTCCTACGGACTTTGCGAGGTAATTTGTTGTTGGTAGAACACTTTATTTGAAGGCATAACCGTTTTTAGAAACTTACTTTAATGCGATTTTACCAAAAACATGCTCAAAAAAAAAATGTCCTTCCAAACCAGTTGCACGTTTTTATCATGCGTATTGGAAACCTATGTACAGATGATTCTGATAAATGTGGGGCTTGAGCATATGAATGCTAACTACAAGTGGGAAAAATATTATGAGGAGAATTTAAAATGGGTGCGTGGGTTGCGCGTTGTGATAGTACAGGTGAGTGTGTAGGACAACGCACTGGGGGATGGGTAATAGGGGCCGCGTGTTGGTGTAACTGCAAGTCATTCGCGTGTTAAATGGCTTCGCGAAACTACCACCAGGTGGGCCAAGGGGACGATGCCACCGGGGGGGGGGTGACTGTAATGTTAAATGGATAAAAGAGGAATACATTGTACATCTTTAACAACTATTAAAAAATGTACATATGAGTTAATTTCAAAAGTAGTAGTCCCTTGAGGCACAATCAAAGAATAAATAAGACCTTGTACGCAAAGGAGCTTTGCATGTCTAGTGTTATTAACATTCCTTAACTATAAGTCCTATAATATGGTAAAAAGCTAATGTTTTCATTTCGGTTCAATTTTCTTGGTTTAAAAAAAATCCTTCAGTTCCTGCGATAGAAATGTAACGTCCAGCATTTAGCAATAATATTATTAATTCGTTATATTCTGATTTTTCAAACTGCTAAACACTTTGCATTTTTGGGAAATGATGCCTTTACTGGGGGGTGTTGCTGGCCAACAAAGTGAGTAGTGTGTTTCTGGGTAGTTCACGTGGCTGTTTGATCGCGCTGGTCCTCGCGGCAGCGGATGTGCATGTGGTTGTGCAAGCTGAGTAGCTGTTCACCGAGCCCTCGGCACGAGCAGCGGTCCACTTTGGCATATTTTTGCAATGATGATTTTTTTTTTTTCGTCAAACTGACACACACGGTGATTACAAAGCCTATTTTACCTCATTAATAATAGTGGAAGCTTGAAGTCGGCAGCATCATGAATATGGAAACTGTTGGCTTTTCTCCCGATGAGAGCCCACCTTACAGTTATGTTCACTTTAATTATTATTCTTTATTGGTTGTTTTTTGTTTGTTTTATAGCTAAGCCTATATTTTATATACTGCACTTTTATTTATCCTGTAGATTATATATTTTTAATTCTCGTTCTGTTCTGATAATGTGTTAAATTTAAACAATTTTGTTACATATCCCTGTTGGTACTTATAACATTATTAGTCGCCGCCGTTATTATTTCTGAATGCCTATACATGCCTTATATATTTTGTTCCTCTCACAAACTTACTTTTATTGGGGGGGGGGGAAACCTGTTTAAAAAAAAAAATGCAGCAAGCAAACGAAAATATGCATTAATCGGTTTAAAATTTTGTTTTACTGTGGTTTAACAGTAATTCTAATTATTATATACTTAGGAACGAGTCTGGGCCATAATCTAGGCTATCCAGGTTTTTTTTTTTTTTCGTCATGTCTCTGAAAATGAACTTGTGCAGCACGTCACTTTCGCACGCTCAAACTGCCCTCGCGCGTTGCTCAGCTTGTGGATGATTTCCAAATGTTTTGATATAACGGTTTGATGTCACCATTGTAGACAGGAATTGTTCATTTAAAAAAAATCTAATTAATTGTTAGTTCTATTAGATTGTTAACACAATTCCTTTAGAGGCAATTTAACCTGCCTGTGACATTTTACCCCCCCTTTTTAACTTATAAACTCTGAGATTGTTAAAGTCAGTTTTAATAGTATTTGAAGTTCAAGTTAAAAAGGCGGTTTTAAAATTGCGTAATTATTCTAATGAATTAATAATAATGGTTATCAAAGGTTTATTCTTGAGAAATTAAAGTATTTATTCTTTAAGAAAATAGGGAAAAAATAAGGGACAATCCAAAATATTATTCCATATTTGGTTTTTGCTTCACCTATTTTATGTAGGCTTTAATTATTCCAAAAAAAAAATACAAATAAAAATAAATAAAAAACATTTGGTTAAAAAATAACGCAGTAAAAATCCATCCGCCCTGAGTAAATTTTCGTACCATTATAGAATTGTGAACGTTAGTGTCACGATCATCGCTGTAGTGCCATGATCTCAGCAGAGGGACTCCACTCAGGACTCTGCATTTGGTGTCCATTTCCATCCCCAACATCCATTTCCCATAATCCTGTGCTTCGGTCTAATCACCCACCAGGTGTTCCCCTATCACTCCCCATATAACTGTGTTTGGACTCTCAGGATTGTGAGTCTGTTTCAGACCCGTCTAGCATTTCCGAGCGTTTTCCCTGTGTTGTTCCTTCTGTGTTTTTTATATTGGATTGTTTATACCGACTGTGGATCTCTGCTGCTGCCCCGACTCTGCTGTTTCTGTTTGTTTAGTTGTGGATATCCCTGTTACCAATACCCTGACCTGTTCCCGATCATTGCCTTTTGATGGACCATTCTGCTATTAACTACTGCAAATGGATCCAAACGCCTGACTCCACACGTACAGAAACTTCGCCAAAACCGGAATCCGCAGCTTAGGAATACACACAAGGTCAGTCATCATCCAGTAGCACACGTGTGATGTGTACTACGTCAAGGGAGATTGCCATCGAGGACTATGTGATCGACTTTGTTGAACTGGCTCATTTAACATCTATGGACGAGATTGCCACATGATATTTTTCAGGGAAGGGCTTGCTGCACGCGCTGCAAATCGATCATGCATTGCAACGATCAGCTGGACGCTGGAGTTTTACATAGATCTGGCACTTCACCTAAGTGGCTCTCCGTTCACTGTGGAGAGGCGAGGAACAGCGTTGAAGCCCCAAAGAACTTTTTGGGGGGGCCACCATTGTCCAAGCGCAGTCGGCAATGTATCTTGAACCACCAGCGCCCCGCACTGCCGAGATGGCCGCCACCCGCGCCCCTGCACTAGATGCCAGATGGTCGCCAACCCAAAACCACTGATACAAGATGGTCACCCACAGGTGAATACGTACAAAGAGTAAAGTCGAGTCCCGCTGCTCTTCCAAGTCAGTGTCAGTCGCCGCTGATCTTCACAAATCAGGTCAAGTCACTACTGAGCTTCCAGAGCTGGTCACGTCTCAGCTGAGGTTCCAGAGCCTGGTCACGTCTCAGCTGAACTTCCTGAGGCCCTCGTCTCATCCTGTCCGTTGCGCAAGAATGTTCTCTAACCTGTTGTGTGGCTGTCATGACAGTTACGCTTGTGGAACCCTCCATAGGTGGCGGCAACGGACTGCTGCAGACCCTTCGGAGTGTTCAGTAGTATCCACCCACAAACTCACGGCCGTTCCTGTCACGGCCATGGAGGGCCATCCACAAACTCACCGCCTGTCTGTCACGGCCCAACGGAGTCCGTCCTTAACCTGTTTAGGTTCGCTGTTCAGTCCTACCTGACAGACTGGCTCCCTGTTGGCTTCCTTCTCCTAATGCCCTCCCTCCCACCCGCTCCTGCCTCCTCCACCTCTGTCGTCTGGCATCCCTCTGCGTCGCCCTCACCCATCATCATTGCTTGTGCGAGCGCCACGGGGACTTCCCCCCGCATGGCCGGATCTCCTCACCTACACCTTCCAGCCTCCCCAAGGCCGGACTCGCCTCGGCCGTTGACCCGTCGGCTCCAACCATGGCTTCCTCTCCCCTCTCCGCCATGGGCCTGGGCAGTCCAAAGCTCCGCCTGCTCCCTCATTAGCCCTCCGGCTCTGCCTTTGGGCCTGGCGTCGAATCCATCTACGCCTCAGTACTTCCACTTCCTCTGTCTTCGCCTCTCGCCTCCGGCTCCGTCAGTCTCCTTCTCCCTCGATTCCACCTCAAGTCTCTGCGCTCTGCTCCACACCACGGCCATTCCATATCCACAATCTCCGGGGATTCTCCTCCTCCCCTGCTCCGCCGCCATTGCTCGTTCCCCTGAGTCGGAACGGTTATTCCTCCTCCATTGCTCCGCCCCCTCTGCTCCACCTTGGGCCATTAAGTCTGTGTCCTTGGTCCATCTCGACCCTCCTCTTGCTCCACTCCCGCCGGGTCTCTCCCTGGCTCTCCTCCTTCCCTCCCCTGTCCTCCCGCCTCCGCATCCACCTCCGGCCTGAACTATGGTCTACTCTCGTAGGAGTGTCTGGCACCACTCCTTAGGAGGGGACTATGTCACATCACAGCTGGAAGTTGGCCCATGAATCTCCATCGAGTGCACTCCACTCGGACTCTTTGCATTTGTTGTCCATTTTCCTTCCCAACTTCCCATTTCCCACTAATCATATGCTTAGGTCTAATCACCACCCTGTGTTCCCCCCATTAATACCCATCCCCTATATAACCTGGTTTGGACCTCAAGGAATTTGAAGTCTTGTTAGCCGGCTAGCATTTCCGAGCGGTTCCCTGTGTTGTTCCTTCCGTTTTTGATATTGGATTGGTTTTAACCGCCTGTTGATTCTCTGCTGCTGCCCTGACCTCTGCTGTTTTTCTGTGTGGTTGATTTTGGATATCCCCTGACATACCTGAGCTGTTCTCTGATCATTGCCTGTTGACCAGTCTGATATTAAACTACTTGCAAATGGATCCGAACGTCTCTGACTTCCACGTTTACAGTTAGCCAATAAGCATTTTTAGCCTGTGGATAAACCAAAACATACTTTTCAATGAAGAACACTGAGCAGAGTATAGGTTGCTCTGGGGTTTTGGATTTGTAATTTCAATATAATGGCTCCAGTTTAGGAATAAGCCTACAACGGTGTTTTTTTTTTTTCTCTCTTCTCTAGTTAACAAAGCAATCAACTTACATGAAATACCTCTTCCTCCATGTAGACTGCATTTTTTCGGTCATGCTAAATGTTTGGCTTCAGTGATCATTAAGTTTGTATTCGCTACATTGATTAGTAAAATCAAAACTTGCAGACCTTTGAAGCTGGGTGCAGTGAATGCGAGTCCCCCGCGCGGTGAAAGCGCGAGCACTGACGGGGACCTCTGCTCGGTCCTTAAGCTTCCGCAATGCTACATTCACAATAACATGATTTTCGTAAAATAATATTAATTATCAATTGTAATTTTTATTATGGGTCCCTTGGGAAACAATAATATGGGCGCTGTGAAAATAATTAATAAAAAGAGTATGGCTGCTGTAGTGCAGGCATGTTTCACCCCAGTAACATGATAACACACCGGCCTCACAGCCAGAAACAGACCGTATTCAGTTCAGTGGAGGGGGCTGGGTTTGTCTGTATAGCTTGTGTGGTTTTTATATGGGTGTTATCTCTTGGTCTTTCATATGGCATTGTCTTAATGAGGCTATCAGACTTGCAGAACACGGTTTTAGCATGGACAATGTTTCGTCATTTTGGTTTTAGGGCACTTGTGAAGAAAGTGTAGTCAGTGATCCACGTCAAAATGTTGACTAATGTATAGCGCAATATAGTTTATTGGTTTTAAACTAATTTCAGAGGAGTCTAGCCTAAACTCAGAATAAATAAAATAAAATAAATAAATAAATTCACACACTGGTTAATTTATTGTGTTTTGTCTAACAATATTTTAGCACACATGAATATAAATTCTCACAGAATGTAGCCTTTTCATAACCAATATATTAACCATCCTCTTTAATGTTTTTCTAAATCCTAACAGAGTCCAGACATCATTATGATCCTCGATGTGTTTTTATAAGCCTTTTTTAGATTTTGGATACACATGCAGTTTACAGACATGACACACAAAAACATTTTGGGGGGGGGGGGGGAGTTTTTGGATACTTATTATTATTATTATTTTTTTGGAGCCTATTTACGATGCACAACCAAAGCAACATATCTGCAGAGAAGGGTTGGCCATTCTCAAAACATAAAATATCATTTTTATTTCAATTTTCGTTTTTTGTGTTTCAGAGAAAAATCATTGTTAAAGCAATCTCTCCATTACAGACCGTCTGAAAGCAGAAATCTATGCAAACGCGTATAAACTTTAAAAACTTTAACATAGATGTCTAAGGGTAGTCCCTGCCTCACACTTAAGATTTTCTAGTTACTAGTCGTTCATATTGTCATTATCACTAATCGCAGGTTTCCTATTAACTTTACAATCTATAACCGCCTTAATTATTCCGCTCTCCAGCACATGCAGTTAAGTTGCCACAAAGCACAGGCAGAAGTAGCCCCAATCATTGTAAAAAAAGGAGAGATTTTAATTATTTATTTATAAAACAATGTTTTCTTAATCGTCTGCAAGATGAATTCACAGTGCTGGCTCTCTCCAAAATGAGCACCTTTAAGAGAAATACAACTTCACAGATTACATAATGCTTTCGTTCTGATTGATTCGTTAAGACATTTCAAGCTTCTGTAGATATATTTTCTCATGTATGTGAGACACCCACAATTTTTAAGTTTAAATTCATTATCATGAAAAATGCAATGATCTAGAGGGGCGCCTCCCTGCCTGCATGCCGCATTAATAATTTTTTCGCACAAACACTTGAATATGAATATAAATTCACATTTTTTCATATGCAGTACAATGTTAATTATTTTTTTACATGCATTAATCCAAAATAAACCAACAAGATTTGTAATAAGATAAACAAATAAGAATAACTGCTGCGCGTCACTCATGCATCACTTCGCGCCGCGCAAATCTTGACGCAGACATTCTTCACACCTGCATTTAATGCGGCTATGCATTTTTAGTTTTTTTTTACCTTAAATTATATGAACAATTTAAGAAGGCGCCCTTTAAAAGCACTGAAGTTGTCAATTAATGAAGCTCTTTTTTTTACAATCATTTGCCTTTGTGAATTAATAATGAAGAACTTGATTTAATCGTGAGGATTGTTTATTAATCCTCCATTCTTTAGAAGTTCATGATTAGCTAAATCGGGCCGGTTTTAATTTTACAACTCGGTTCTTGTTTTAATTAAGGCCTAAAATATGGGACGGGAAATTATACAGTGCCTCACCGTTACTAAAAGAAAATAATTTTAAAACGCAACATTTTCTTAATCTATTGTACAACAAATATATTTTTCCCACGAATTGTCTTCAAAATTAAAGGACCGGGTAACGAATAACAAAATGCATGTTTGTTTTTTTAAAGGCTTTTAAAATATAATTAAAATATAGCCTAATATAGAAATATTGACAGTTTGCATATTAATCCATGTAGCCTAGCTCACTAAAATAGGCTAACCACTTTTAATGCCCGATGACAAAGTAAACCACAATTTTCTTTTTGAATAATAGAACACATTTGTCCTAATTATAGACATCTACACTGATCCGCGCCTAGCTCGTTTTCCACCATAAAGTTTTCTCAGGTCCTCCAGAAGTGTTCCACGGTCCCGTGGGAAGAAAAGGCACAACAGACACAAATTGAGTCTAATCCTTCACTTCAAATCTTTATTGTCTTACACAGGGTTATATAAGGATAAAATAAGTGGTACAGGCCCTTTCAACCAATGGATCAGAATGTACATAGGGTTGAGTATGACAAAACCACAAGTATATAAGTTTATACATATTTCAGGAACTCCTTGCCATATAGGAATAATGCCTGGCAGGTGACGCTTCACTTCAGTAAAGACAACCTAAACCTGGTAACCGGGCCCACAAAGGTCCCCCACCTTCTTCAACCGTTGCACCCTATCATCAACTGCGCATGCTGGTATCATCGAGGTAAAGAGATATAGGAATAGAAAAGAGAGAAGAGCACATAGATGGGAGAGTTAGAAAACCCTAGGGAAGAAAGGGAGGTTGGAGCAAGGCAGCCCCCCCAAAAATGAGAGTTCTCATATAATATGAAAACAATCTGGAAGTGGTGTATTTTTTTCCAACACACAACGTCATAGTATAACTAAATAATACTGCCCCCTATTAAATGGTTGTCAAATCTAACGTATGGTGTATACTGTTTAGCTTATAGAACATATATCACCAGGTTTGTTGGTACTATAACAAATTACTCAAAGTGAATAATAATTAATGAGGACATAATTATCATACCGGGTTTTGTTAACTTACTACATTCATCTAGGATTACTTGTACATTATAGCATTAATAGTACCATAAAATGATTTGTACGTCCGCAGGCGGACAGTGTTATCGTTATTGACTCTAAAATAAAAAAAATGATCTTGCCACGAAAAAGTTTACTACTAATACGTGCTCAGAGCCTGTCAAAAACCGGAACGTTTCAGTGACTCGTCCTGTGGCACAAACAAGACAGAAACCAAGTGTGAAAATAAACAAGTAAAAATTTGAAAATGTTTATTAAACTGACGACAGGGGAACATAACAACATCTGACTAGAACACAAACTTACACACATTAAACTAGATGCCACACGCAAGAAGGCATGGATAAGAGAGGAGAAGAAGAGCACTGCAGAGAGAGAGAGAGAGAGAGAGAGAGAGAGGAAGCACTGCAGAGAGAGATAGAGCGTACTGCAGGAAGAGTGAGAGAGGCGAGCGCTCACGCGCAAGAGAGTGGAGAGTTCATGGCAGTAATTTACTCATAAACTAATCACACCCTGTTAAGCACCATCAAAGAATTTCATCACCTTAATTAAAGGGTTTCCAAAGCCTAGACCGTGCAATCTAAATAGTTAAACAGCGGTTACATCAATGGTCTGTAGTTGCGTGAGTAAAGGGTCCCTGTGCATGTAATAATGCTTATTCCTGTTTGAATCCTATTAGGATTGAAACTTTCGTCATTTCATCCCAGGGGTTGACTGCTCTGAAGTGAATCAACACAGTTGCCTGCAGAAGATGGACTCCCAACAGAAGGGTAGTCGTGAGGTGTCCAAGGTGATGGGAGTCTCCGGGAACCGCAAGGTTAAGAGAGGCGCCTTTTGGTTGTGGAAGAGAGTTTTATCCTTGTTTTCTCAGTAATACCCCTTTTGTTGGATTGAGACCTATAACAAGGCATATCGTTTCAGCGGGAAAGTGTTTTTCTTGGCTCAATGACACCTGGATTGCATATTTTTATGAATTTTATGAATTTTATGAATGATGAACTGTTATCTGGTAAGCCAAACTATGTACAAATAGTTATTAATTCATTTAGGCTCACATAGTGTACATAATTGTTTGGGGAATAAAAAGCAGATCATTTTGATACCAAGGACAACATATGTCGAAGATCTAAAAGAAGAGATCCACTCATATACCCGAGTATAAGCATTGAGAGTCTAACTCAGGGGTCTCCAACCTTTTTGTGAGTGAGGGCTCCCTGAAGGGATAAAATAGTCTTGAGGGGCTACTTGTTTTGATATAAGTAAAAATACAACAACAAAACACACACACACACACACACACAAAAATACAACAACAAACAGTAATATTGTTAAATATTATGATTGAATTTATAATTACCGGTATATGCCGAATATAAGACAAGTTTTTTGTCCTTAAAATAGGCTACAAAATGGGGAGTAGATCTTATATTAGCGACAAATCACGGGGAAGGGAGAAAGAACAAGCATAAATATGGAAATAGTGACTGAATGATTTAGAACATACTTGCAAAATTAGAGAAAAGCAACATAATATCTGTGTTTATAGAATTAAAACGCTGCTCCTCTGCCGCTCAAAGAACGGACTTGTGTTCTCATGGAGACCGGTCTTGCCAAGCTTCCTTGGACAAAATCACGGGGGGAAAGGGAGAAAGAACAACGGCATAAATATGAAATAGTGACTGAATGATTTCGGCTATACTTGCATGTAAATTAGGAAAAGCAACATAATATCTGTGTTTAACTAAATTAAACGCTGCTCCTCCTGCCGCGAGACGCAGAGAGAATCAAGAACAGATCCGGGCACTTCCATGCGTCCTCTGTACTTGCGTTCTTGAGGATTGGAATGAACTTCGACGGTTAATGATGACATATGCTTGCTTGTGAGCACGGGACGCAAGATCGAGACGCAGAGAGAGAGAGAGAAAGGTGATATGCGCGTGCTGGAAGAGAGAGAATGAATTATCACTGCAATTTTCAAATACAATTATTTTCTGTTGAAAACCAGATTTTTTTCCACAAAATCTGTTTTTGTCACAAAAATACGTCAGGAAAATGGGGTATATATTAGGGGTGTAACGGTTCACAAAATTCATGGGTTGGTTAAATACGATACAGTATCAGTGACACGGGTTCGACGTTTTCGGTAGAGCAAAAGGAAGAAACGCTATTTTTTATATATATAAATAAACAATTTTAAAACATCTCATAAAATAAACAAACACTGTGGCACTTTTTCACATTACTTTTTTAATCACCAAAATATGTCTTTGTAATGAAATGAATATTGACATCATGGCTTATTTAAATCACTTCTCACAAGCATTTTAAATTATTATTAATAATTAAATTATTTCTATTTATCAATCAATCAATCAATCCTATTTATAGAATTTATATAAAAAATGTACATTTATAATTGTATTTATAATTTTCTCTCTCTGTAGATCCCATTACACTGAACACATTTTACACATTTGAACACACTTTTATACAAAATGTTGAGAGTTATTTGTCACACTTACAACAATAAATTGGCCAAATCAGCCTGCTTTCATGGGCAAAAAGCAACCACTTTTAATGGGAAGTTTGGCACTGCATAACGTCCATTAAGTGCCCATAATCGAGTATAACCCGACACTGTAACTCTAATTGGGTCCCACTCCAAATGTCCATCAGTAAGAAGCGTGTTCTGTGTTTGTTCTTAATAAAAGATCTCATATCTGAAAATGCAGATGTCTGCACAGGTACGCGTTGAGCCAAAAGACAGGCAACTTTCATAGCTGCTGTGTGGAAATGTTAGCGTATTTCTCTGGGTCAACAAGTTTCCAAAATTCTGTTGCCCCTGATGGGCTTTGAGGTTAATGTCACTCTGCAGAGTGAGAATCTCCATCTCAACCTCACTAGAAACCAGGTTAAACGCATCACTCTTAGGTTTTCAGAAATGTACAAAATGTTCACTTGCACCGAGAAGGATTTTGCAATGAATGACCGCAGGAGGTTCCAGACTATCAAAGTCATTGAATCTGTCCTCAAATTCTTTGTCCAAGCCTTTTCAGGAGTTCAAAGTAATTGTGTTTTGCTCTGTCCAAAGACCTCCAGATGCAGAATCATTGTTGTTACTTAGCATGAGAGCGACTGCATGGATGGAAAGTGATGCAATTTCTTCCTCTGCAAGTACGTGGAGAAAAGGCTAATCTTGGCTTTGAAAGCATTTACAGCACTGATCATCTCACTGATTGTCTTATTTTTGCCTTGCAGTTCACAGTTCAAATTATTCAGTTTCACAGTGATGTCAGTTAGGAAGGCAAGGTCCAGTAGCCACTCAGTGTCCTGAAGCATGGCGGTGTCCTCCCCTCTGGATTCCATGAACACTTTGATTTCTCACACAAAAGTGATAAAAAATGTTGCAAAATCCTTTCCTCTGCTCAGCCATCAATTTCAGTGTGAAGCAATAGGTCACCATACTCAGCTGACAGCTCCTCCAGAAGTACCTTGAATGACCTGTGCTGTTTTGCTTTGGACCGGATGCTGTTAATGATTTTAACGACTGGAGTCATGACGTGATCAGATCCCATCACTTTGCAGGGTTGCGTGCCTGTTGGTGTATAATGCAGTGGTAATGTAGAAACTTTTGGGAAATCTGGGTCTCCTCCTGCATAGCGCAAGCAAGAAGCCTGCAATGCTGGCCAGTCATTGCAGGGGCTCCATCGGGGTGGTTGTTACCGATACCAACTTTTCAAATGGCACGTTCTTTTCCATGAAGTAATTCTTCACTGCATCATAAATATCAACCCACCTCGTTGTTGTCTTGAGGGGCAGTAATGTTAAAATTCCTCTTTCACTGACAAATCACTGAATACCATTCTGATGAAAAACCATGAGCTGCGCTTTGTACTACTAGAACTATTGTGATTCATCACACTGGATGGAGAACCATTTTACCGCTTAACCCAAGTCTTTTTCTCCAGGCTGCTCTGCTACGCTTGTTGACATAGGCGGTGGCTGGAGCCTTGCGAATAGTGTTAAACTTGAGCTGAACATGTCGGACACACTGGGGACATTATTTTCATTTCCATTCTTGTGATCTTTAAGCAGAGTGTTAGTTTATCACAGTCATTTGCTCCTTGACAATTTCGCCATCAGAGAAAGGGTTTTTTGTGTTTGAATTTAAAAATGAGAAACGCTCCTAAATGAAGCCACGGTTGCAGCCTGTGACTTTTAAGCGTGGTTTTGTAAAGAATGAATGGTGCCTGCTTAATGTTGTTTTCATCATCTCACTAACTTTTCTTTTCTAAGTGATGTACCTGGTGGATAAATCTGAACATTAAAGGTCTTGTGGGTTGTGGTGCCGAAATATCTCTCCGCGTGTGTAGTCTCTTGGCAACCTGTGCTGGCTCCACCAGATGAGGCATAAGATCCGGCCTTAACGTTGACGCTAAAAGAGGAATTCTGTTCCCACCTCCTCGTTGAAATAATAAGTCTTTACTTTCTTTTGCATGAGGCTTGCATCATCAGGCCATAATTAATCTTTTTTTTTCTTTTTATAGTTCAATTTGTCTCATGTACCGCCTGCCCAAGGACCGCCTCAACTCACAGAAGTGAGGTTTTTTTTTTTTTTTTTTTTTTTTTGCACAAACGAATGTATCCTATGTCAACGCATCTTGACTCGACGTGCAGATTCGAAATATTTTAAATTATTGAATTACTTTATTATGTTTTAATGGTATATGAAATGTCACTAATCAGTATTTTCTCATTTTATGCCATTATCATAAAAAAAAAAAAAATGGAGACCACTGGTCTAACTAATACAAATCAAGAATGGTAACCAGGGCTACTACCATAGTGAAACATACAAACAATATATGCATATACTCAGGATACATTTGTAACTGATTAATTATAGTCCAAAATGAATAAAATGTATGTGTGTGTGTGTGTGTGTGTGTGTGTGTGTGTGGAGAGAGTTGAGCTGCTCAGCTGGGCCCATTAGGTGTCTGGCATCGAGGGCTATCTAGTTATCTCAAATGTGTTTTGAAGTTGATGGGAGACCTTAAAGAAGGTCTGCTCAGTATCTTCCAGATAATGGGGGGTAAACCTTGTCATTAAGCACTCATATAAATGTATACTATGGGGCCAGATTCTGTAATTTATATGCAAATGTCAGTAAAAGGCTAAAGGAATCCCTACAACATAAAGCCCAAACGATCAGACATGATCTTAAGCAGATGCTACAGTACTAATGATTTAATGAGTTACTAGGGACCAGTGTTGCCCATTACACAAAAATATATTACTCAGATTCTAGTTACTCCTTTCAAGGTAATGTGTACTTTCTTATTACTTCAGCCAGCAGTAATTAGTTACGCAAAAATGGTGAGTTGTAGGCCTATAATTTTTGCAGCTTGTGATTCCATGAAAGTTACAGGTAAATGAAAGTACAACTACCTCAGAGCTGATGACAAAGCCACGCTTTTTAAAATAGCCTGTTATTTAATAAATCAGCAACACAGTAAAAATCTGCAACAGGGTTTAAGCAAT